>NC_044316.2:672784-724975 GCF_007474595.2 Lynx canadensis
TTTCTGCTCCTTGGATTTTTTTCTCTTTTCTGAACGGGGCCCCTTTGGGCAATGCCAGCCCGTCTGTGACAACTGTCCCCAATGGCCAGGGCTTGGCTTATCTGACCCTGAGATGAGGGGCAGGGGCAGAGCAGCATTCAGGAACCTTCCAGAGGGCAGAGGCTGAGATCACCCTGACCGAGGACGGAGCCCCCCCGGCCCCCTCAGCAGCTCGGCAGGCCCCAGGCTCAGGCCCGAGGCCGAGGCCGGGCAAAGCCGGGGCGTCTCGTCTGCTCACAAGCATCGGTGGTCTTGACCGAGGCCGGTGCTGACTCTGACAGCTGACTCTGGCTCTAACAAGACTGGCCCTGCGAGAGGCCCGTTACCTGCCAGTGGTTGGCATTCAAAATAGAATCTCGAGTTGCAGCAGAGCCTTTAATTCGATGTGTCCCAACAGCGGGTCGGTGTGTGGATGACTATGATCCGGTCGGTCCCGGGCTGTAATCACGGAGTCAGAATGAAAAATTACAGGCATTGTGTGGGCTTGTTTTAAATATAACGTAATCCACACCGTCCTCTCTCTTATTTGCTAGATTTGAAGTGGAGTCTTTGGCAATTGGCACAGGTTTTGCCTGACGTGTAGCGGATAAAAATGGCCCTTGCTCCGTGAACAGGGCACAAGGAAGGCCTCCCCAGACGCCGAGTGTTCCCTACTGCGCGTGGCCCGTGCGGCCGTGGGCTCAGACTCCGGCCCCGCGTCCGCCCAGCCGTGGGAGAGTCCCGGCAGGTAACAGATGCGTGGGCTCAGCTCTGTCGCGACGAGGAGGCCGCGCATCCTGGGGCGACCCCAGGGCCGCCACAGACACGCATGCCCTCTCCCTCCCCAAGCCTCAGCTGACCCGCTCAAAGCAAGCGGTAGACGCACCACCTTTCAAATCAGTCAATGTTTCCTAACGGTGTTTTCCCCGGTGTCTTTGTGTGTGGTGAGGTGGGCACGGGTCGGTTCAGCCTTTCTGGAAAGAAAAAGTAGAATTGCACACGTATTCCTTCGGGGAGGAATCCGACCCGAGGGAAATAAATCAGGGACCAAGATTTGTGGTCAAAATAGGTTCGCCGCGGTGTGTTTTGACGCTCTTGAAAGGCTGAGAAGAGAAACAGACGCTTCCCCGGGCGGCAGCAGGAGTTTACAGCGTGCTCGCTCTGCAGCCCTTTGAGGTCACGGCACACGTCTCGCTGGGGGGCAGAAGCCTACGACAGAAAGTGAAACACAGAAGCGCGCACGCTGTCCGACCCCAGCGATGGCACGGCACGGCCGCAGGAGGGAAGGGCGTGGCGAGTCTGTAGGATCGAATTTCGTTGGGGATGTTTTCTCCATTTTCCGAATGTTTTATATCTGGTGTAATAACAACCGTAAAACAGCTGAGTGTTGAAAAACGTCAAATACGATGAGTAGGGAGGGGGGACCTGCCGTCCGGGCTCCCGTCCGGCTTTCGCCGGCCGTCCTCGGGGTCCGCGAGGTGACCGCGGAGACCGGGGCTCCCCCTGCCTCAGTGGCGGGCAGCGACGGGTCCCACGCCTGGAGTCAGCGATCCGCCAACCGCGGGGCTTCCCCAGACGTGTCTGCCTGAGTGGATTAGTGGCCTTCTAAAATCTTCCCAGGCGCCCGAGAAACGTCAAAGCCGTTGGAAGCAGGGCAGCCCCCGGCCCAGCTCTATCCCTGCTGCACCACGGAGCGCCCGTGGCCCCCTACCCACCTGGGGCCCAGTGGGCTTTCTGCCGGAGACGTGAGCTCTCCCTGCCATTTAGGCGGGGGGCCCCGTTGCTGCCCACACATCTGGGCTTTGGGGACCCCCTCCTGGCTCTGCTGGACCACCCATCCCCAGCTGCCAGGACACGCGGGCCCACCTGGCGAGCTGTCACGAGGGTAGGGAGCCTCCAGGGCCTCCCTGGCGAGGGTCGCTCCCTGCCGCCTCTCGGTCGGTCAGCCCAGACGAGGCCACCTGCAGAGACGAGGGGTGGGGCTGCAGAGGCCGGTGGCCAGTGTCCAGGTCTAGCTGGCAGCTTGCCTGGGACTTCCGTGAACCAGACCCGTGCCTGCCCAGTCAGCCGCTGAAGACGGACAGGATTCAGAAGCTGAAAGGCTGAGACGGACAGACAGACAGGCCTCAGAGGGACGTGGAGCGGGAAGGACGGACGCAGAGGCTGTGACGCGGAAGACGCCCCCGGCCGAGCGCGCTCACCCTGGGGCAGACGTCTGCGGTGCCCACGACGCGCCCCTCCAAAATCAGCACACGCTGAGGAGGTGATGGCACCTCGTGCCGTCCAGACGGCGGGAAAACCATAAAATCCCCAAACACGTTGCCAGGGGCCTGTCAGCACAGCCTCGTAGGGAAGAAATCGGGCAACGAGTGTTGCCAGGGCTACTAAAACGTTTATCCCGCCTTCCGTGGTAATCCCACCGCCGGGAATGTGTGGGAAGCACATAATTCAACCGAAAAATGGCAGACTTGTCCGTAGGAGCTGACGAGTGCAGGGACAACCCTCGTGTCCGACGTGCTCCAGTGTGGCCGCCGTGAGCGTCTTTAGAGATAGGGAATATGAAGGCTATCTGACAACGTTTAAGGATCCTTAGAATACATGCAAACAAGCAGAAAATAAAACTACCTACACGTGAAAATTAATAATTACGTAAAGCAGCCGCCGGGACGTTGGGGCGGCCCCGCCTCTGCTGGTGAACGTGGTCTGTGCCTCCCCGCTGGCCACACAGACACTCCTGTCTTCCCCGGGGGCCTGCCCTGCTGTGCCCTGTCTGGGGCTCTCTAACCGCGAAGCCGCAGACCTCAGGCTGGTGGGGACACAGTCCCGGCCGAGCCCGCCCACCCGGCCAGCTCACCCTGGTGGCCCCACGGGGTCTGGGTGATGCCCGCTAGGTCATTCCAAGCTCACACCTCGAGGCACCAAACCAGAACAGATACGGTGGGGCTGGGTGTCGGGTTAAGAAAAGGGACAAATGAAATGGCTTTGAAGGCTCTTGCTGTTTGCAGGCGAAGCCATCTGGTTAAGCCCGCGCAAGTCCGGACTCCCAGCTACAGCGTCACGGGGCGACGGCGCTTTGTCACGGACTGAGCCCTCCCGGCCTACCCGGCAGCAGGCACGGACTTGAGCCCGAATTGCCCGGTGCTCCTGGCGACCAGCACGGCCCACGGCACCGCGTAGGGACCCCGTACATGCTGGGGAGCGGGAGGGGACGGGAAGGACCGCGCGGTGCGTGGATGAACACGTCCCCTCGGACAAGTGTGTCCTTATTCAGAGCCCGTCTGCCTCCAGATGCCCTTTGCCGGTGTTCCCACGAGGCTGCACCCCCCAGCCGGCCCGGCCTGTGCCTGCCGCACAGGGGCCAGGAACGCTGGGTGACGCGCCTGTGTCCACACCAACCTAACCTCGTTCATTTGGTCCACGTGTGCTCACCGGACAAAGAGAGGCTTTAGGACGGTCCCTGCCCTTGATGGGTTTCCAGTTGCCTGGGAGGCACGGGGGCAGGTCAACGAGGCAGCGTCCCAGGGGGAGCCACACGGGTGCTGTGGGGGGGAGGTGAGCGGGGGCATGGGAACACCCAGCAGGTGGGCTCAGGGGTGCGGGGAGGCCTGGGCAGGGCCTCGGGACAGGTTGCACGCCACCCGGCAGAAGGAGCGTCCGAGCGTCTGCTCAGGGTCCACCTGGGCCCCCCCTGGCCGCCCACGGAGGAGCCAGCGACCCTGCGCAGACCCACGGGGATTCAGGGGCAGCCTCGGTCTGAGTCCCAACAGCGGAGGGTCCTGAAGTCCCTCCTGACCATTCGTTCACTCGTTCATCCGTCCTTAGGGCAAACACGGTGCTGGCCTGCTCTGCACCAGGGGACCGGAAGTCGTGACCCGCAAGCCGAGGTCCTTGTTCTTCCCGTGGGGCGCGCAAACTCCAGTGCGGGCTGTTTAAGTGCCGTGCACAGATCCCCAGGGCTGGGGTTGGGAGCGACGGAGGTGGGGGAGGGGGCATTTAATCGGTAAAATCAGCACGTGATCGAGCGCCTGAAGGACACCAAGGGGCAGATTATTACCAAATCCGGGGCAGAGTGCTCAGGCAACAGCCGTGGAAAGTGCACAGGCCCTGAGGATTAGCAGAGGCCAATGAGGTGGGAAAGGGTGGAGGGAGCCGGGACACAGGGCAAAGGCGGCGGGGAGCCCCCCGGGTCGTGGTGCTGACTCCTGGGGGGCTCCGGCCCAGGCTCAGGGTTCCCGCATCTCCGCCAGGCTCCTGCCACGAGCACAAGGCCCCAGGGCTGGATCCAACAGGCTTGCCCGTGTGGGGGCCCACGCCATGCCCCACCCACAGTGCCCGCTGGGTCGGACGAGGATGGGGGACAGGCCACACGACGCTGGCCCCCGTGGCCCTGTCTCCCTCCGCGGCGGCTCTGGGGAGCACAGGCTGGACAGGAGTGAGCACCAGCAGGGTGTGATGGGAGCACGGCGCTCAGCCCGCGGCCAGGCTGCACGCCGTGTCGGAGGCGCAGAAGCACCACAAGGGTGTGAGGATGTGGGAAGGGAAGAGTGAAATGTTTCAGAAACGCACCCGTGGCTGCACTTTGCAGACGGGCCAGCAGAGAGGAAGGGGATGGTGGGGGACGGTAAACTGCACTAGTGGGGCCTGGGGCTGGCCGGGGACGGTCCCGAATCCCGGTTTTCCAAAGTGAATGTGGCCAGGGCCCAAGCCTCAATGCCAGGACCTTCCCCTGGAGTATCCGGGGGTGTTCTGACGTCCAAAGAACCCGGTCTGGGGGTAGAGGGGGGGAAGGGTCCTGCGGCAAGGCCTCGCCGGGGGGAGGACGGCGGGCTCTCCCAAGTGGTCACCCCAAGGCGAGACAGCTGGGGTTTCTATTAACAGCTGCCACCTCGGGCCTGTTGCTTCTCGGCTAAGGTCGGGCCTTGGCCACCCTGCGGGGATGGCCTGACCTCTGCTGTCCACTGCCTGTCATGGCACGGATGCTAAGCCGGGCGCGGACGGACTCGGAGGGGCTCTGTAGCGGGAGGAGGCCTCGGATAGCGCTTTCCTCCAACGGGTTTGACGTGACTCCCAGTGTGAGCATGTCCCACACGGTGACAGCACACAGCACCTCCACAGGCACTTCTCACCTTTATGGTGTGTGAACGCTCGAGCAGATTCCGCACTTTTCTGTGTTCGCTTCGTTAATGAGAAGAATGCAGGTTGCCATCCACAGAATTGACGTCACAGTCCCAGATTTTCTTCTGGAGTTTAGTGTGCTGAATGCCCACCCTCGCTTCCCAAGCTCCGGCCACAGATCCCAAACACGCAGTGAACCCCGAATGAGAAACAGGAAGAGGGTGGGGGTCCCTGGGGGGCTCAGTCTGTTAAGTGTCCGACTCTCGATTTCCACTCAGGTCATGATCTCACGGTTCGTGAGTTCGAGCCCCGCGTCCGGCTCTGTGCTGTCAGCTCAGAGCCTGGAGGCTGCTTGGGATTCTGGGTCTCCCTCTCCCTCTGTTCCTCCCCTGCTCACACTCTGTCTCTCAAAAAATGAATGAATGTTAAAAAAAAAAAGAAGGCATTGGAATAACACTTTTAATGTACAGAGAGAAAAAGAAAGTAAGGATTCTCTGTCCAGGAAAAAATATATTTCAAACACGAGGACAAAGTCACAGCTTTACTGGACACACAACACCGGGAAACCTGCACTGACAAAGGGCTTCGGGCAGGAGGGAGGAAGGTGCGAGGGGACCGAGACCCTCTGCACCCACGCGAAGGGACGGGCCTCCAGTGTCCCTGACGGTGCGAGGGAATAGGACCTTCAGAAGTTGTTATTGACATTTCTAGAAAACATCATCAAATACGCCAGCCACGAACGCGGGGTCTGCGACGTGGGGGACACACAGGAGGACAGCAGCGGAGGCGGGGGACGGGGGCGAACCCTTCAAGGCTCCCGTGCTGCATGCCACGCACATAGCATCCACATGTGGGCACAGCGTGGTCCGAAATGGGCGCTGTGAACCTTGACGAAACCCGTAACGGGAAACAGAAAGAGTAAATCAGCCAACCCCGTCAATAATCACAGAAAACAGAAGCTGCCTACACATCCCGAGTTAAAGGCTGAAACGATTACGTTAGGAGAAAAAACCAAGATCCGGCTACATGATACAGCACGTCCTCCATACACGGGAAGACGGGCATTTCCTACCCATAAAGGGCCAATTTATCAACGAGACATGATGACGCTTCTGTACCTAATAACACCTTCAAAAGTGTAATGAGCTGTTTACAGAGTCTCCTGGGAATGAGAGTGTCTGGAGAATTCCATAGAAGTGTCGCTCCTGTCTCTCCTCCTCCTCTGGTTTTAGTCTCGTGCACGGTGCTCCCTGCAAATTCACCTTAGGGACACCACACTCACACTCACCTCCACTTGGCTATGACAAGAAACTGTCCCAGGAGGCAGGAAGCAGTGGTTGTGAGGATGTCTGCTCCCGGCCAAACTGCCCTCGGCCGCTGCGGACTTCAGCTTTTCCATCTGTACCACGAAGATCGACTGTGATGGGGGAAAAATGGGGGTGGGGTGGGTTTAAACAGTGAAGTCTTTCTCTGGGCCACAGCATGCGGAAGCCCCTAGAAGCTGGGTCACGGATCCAGGGCAGGATGCCCAGAGCACAGACCAGATGCCTCACTGGTTCTTCCCGTGGCTTGTGTGACGGGGGGGGGGGGGGGGGGGGGGGGGGGAAGAGGGTCCTGTTAAGGGGGCATTCTTTCGAGCCTTTTCCACACAGCTGACCGCGGTTACGCACATGCTGGAGTCCCTGAGCTGCCCTCAGCTTACATTTAAACGGATGGATCATGAGGACGGTGACAGGTGCTGACTCGTACTTGCTTAGTTTTGCAAACTAACCTGGTCGGCAAGAACCACAGACAGCTACCTAGCTTGATCAACCCAAGGGATTAGTAGATGGAGCCATTGGCGGCGGGCGTTCTTGGCAGGGGCGGAGGGACAGCATTGCTCTCTGCTTCTCGTGCACCTGCTGGGCTCAGCCTCACATCCACGTCACAGGTACAGAAGCTCCCACGGTGTGTGGTGGGGGGAGGGCACACAGACACGGTACACAGAAGGTGCTTCAAACTTTATGACCGATAGAAACTTCTTTAACATACGGGGCATTTTATTTATTCTTTTTAAGTTTAATTAGTTTTGAGAGAGAGAGAGAGAGAGAGTGTGTGTGTGTGTGAGCGGGGGACAGGCAGAAAGGGAGACAGAGAGAATCCCAAGCAGCACAGAGCCCTATGTAGGGCTCGAACTCACGAACCGTGAGATCATGACCTGAGCTGAGATCAAGAGTCAGACGCTTAACCGACGGAGCCACCCTGGTGCCCCAACACACGGGGTCATTTTAAACCTGTGGACTCGCAGATGTAAAGCAGAGTACGTGACAAATACCTTGTGATATCCTTTTCCTTCATAACTCGTGTCTTTTGTTGGATGCCATCTTGCTCTGTGTATGCCTCTCTGGGTTTCAGCTTTGAAGCACGGATAAGTGAAATTGGGAAGGACAAACTTACATAAAGCCCTTTTTTTATGGCATGATCATAACAAAGAGAAGGAAGCTCCCAGAATCCCGTATCCTTTCAAGAGAACCAATCATCTGGAAATCAAGTCTTTGGCGTTTCCAGTAATCTTCCAAGCCGTCTTCCCCGTGCTACTACGAAGGGGTACAGAAGCGGTGAATGCAGAAAGGTCTAGAAGGATATGCACCAGGCTGCTGACATCAATGATTTCCAGAGGATGTAATGGAAAGGAATGATGACAAATTATTAAATTTTTCTTTACACATCATTGAATTATCTTCATTTGTTACACGTAACACATATCACCTTTGTAATAAAAATGTCAATAAGGAACATTGTTAAAGAAAAGCAACTACTTTGTTCATTAAAAAAAACCCGCTGATTTCTGGGGCACCCGGGTGGCTAGGTCAGTTAAGCATCCGACTTCAGCTCAGGTCATGATCTCATGGTTCACGAGTTCGAGCCCCGCGTCGGGCTCTGTGCCGACAGCTCAGGGCCTGGAGCTTACTTTGGATTCTTTGTCTCCCTCTCTCTCTGCTCCTCCCCCGCTCATGCTCTCTCTGTCTCTGTCTCTCTCTCAAAAATAAGTAAACATTAAAAAATGTTTAAAAACCCCACTGATTTCTGGGCGACTGGGTAGCTCAGTTGGCTAAGCGTCTAACTTGGGTCATGATGTCGCAGTTTGTGAGTTCGAACCCTGTGTCGGGCTCTGTGCTGACAACTCGGAGCCTGGAGCCTGCTTCCGATTCTGTGTCTCCCTCTCTCTGCCCCTCCCCTGCTCACACTCTGTCTCCTGCTGTCTCTCAAAAATAAACAAACAGTAAAAGAATTTTTTTTAACAAAAAAATTTAAAAAAATAAACATAAAAACCACTGATTGGGGCGCCTGCATGGCTCAGTCAGTTGAGCGCCCAACTCTTGATTTCGGCTCAGGTCATGATCTTGCGGTTCGTGAGTTCGAGCCCTGCATCGGGCTCTGCGCTGGCAACACGGAGCCTGCTTGGGATTCTTTCTCTGCCCCTCCTCTACTGGTACACTATCTCTCTCTCTCTCTCTCTCTCAAAATGAATATTAAAATAAATTAATTAATGAATTAAAAAAAGACACTGATTAAGAGAGTGTATGTAATGCACATGGTCTGTCACGCTAAAAAGAATTAGTAAGCTCACCAAAGACTAAATTCCAAAGTCTAATTGTTAGTTTACAGCATCAGTTTTATGAGTCAGAAGCTTTAGGGTAGCCTCTGGGGTTTTACACCACCCCCCTGGCCTGAGCCCCTGAGCCCAGGGCACTGCCCCGTGATTAGATGAAGTGGTGTGGGTCATGACTTAGCACAGTGCCTGGCAATGGCCAGTGCCCGACCCCACCGCGAGGCCCTGCAGAATCAAGGTCACCTACACCTGCTAGATGGGACTGCCCACCCACCTTCCCTCCAGGGATAAATGTCACAGGAGTCACTGACAGCAGGCAGGTAAGGTCTCCTCAAAATCAACATCTCCCTCTCTCGGAGCACCTGTCCTGACATGTGACAGAGGCCACTGCCTCTGACCCTCTCCAGCAGCAAATCCTTCTACCAAGTGAGGTGCTTCCCCCAACGGACCACGCTCTAGCCTTCTAAGCTGCTAGAATCTTCAGAATTTTCAACCTTGATACCGTTGGTATTTGGGGCCGAGTGGTTCTCTATTGTCAGGGTGGGGTGGGGTCCTGCACCTTGTGGCACGTTTATTGGCATCCCTGGGCTCCACCCGCTAGATTCCAGAAGCGTCCAACCCGCACAGTTGTGACAAAAATATCTCCAGACACTGCCAAGTGTCCCCTGCGGGGCCGGAGTGCCCCCAGTGGAGAACCACTGTTACCGGTTCAGGTGACCTTGGCCCTCCCATGAGGACCTGGGACTAGGATGACAGGTTGATAGCCACACCCCCCGCCCCCGCCTCCCCTGCCAAAAACAAAACCAAAAACCCAGGACATGAACCTTCGAGACCTTCCCAGGAGCAGTAGTAGCCTGTGAAAGCCAAGATTTGTCTACCATTTTAGTGCAAACTTTCTCCCTTATTGGTGGCCACCAGGAGGCTCTGGGCAAGGAAAAATTGTGGCAGGTCCCTGTGGGGCTGAGAGAGGGGAAGAGGTGTTCAGCCAGCTGGTACTCGCGAATCCATTCACGGGGCATAAAAGGAGCGGGACAGACTGGCAGGTGACAGTCACTCAGTCCCGTGGCTTTAATGCCACCCATGCACCCACGAGCTCTCAGTTCGTACTTCCAACCCTCACCTGTCACGGTAGCCAGCCTCCTGCACCCCGCCGCCCCTCTGCGTCTGCGGGTATTCTGCAGGCATCTCAGACTCATCATGCCACACCTCAACTGGCTTTCCCCCCAGACCTGTCTTCCCTAGTGACCCTCATCCCAGGAACTGGCACCACCGCGCACCGGACCGCTCGAGTCATTCTTGGTTCTCTTGTTCCTCTCCCTCACCTTCCACGTCCATCAGTCATGTCAGCCCTGCCTCCAAAACACGTCCCTGTCGGCCGTGTCTCCTCTGGCTCCCCCTCTGCGGGCGCCACGGCTCTGCCTCTGACCCTCTGCGCGCCGCCTCCCGAGGCTGCGCGGGGCCGGTGGGCGGGGCCTGCGAGGAACCGGAGGAGGGGCCTGCGCGGAGCCAGGGGGCGGGGCCCGCGGGAGCCAGAGGCGGGGCCTGTGAGGGGCCGAGGGGCGGGGCCTGCGAAGGGCCGGGGGGCGGGGTCGCAGCCGGAGCCGGAGAGCGGGGCCTGCGCGGGGCCGCCCCCGCCCCGCATCCCACACTGCCCCGCGACCGGAAGAGGGGCCGCCGCTTCCGGAACCTGCGGGCAAATTGCTCGTGGGGCCGGTGGCAGCGGGGCGGCTTTACTCGCGATGGCCGCGGCCGTCACTATGGAGACGGGTAAGTAGCGCTCGGGACCCTAGCAAACACAGGTGCCCCGGGCCAGACATCTCTTCCCGCTTCCCCGGGGACTCCTTTGCGGCGCAGCTCCGGCGGGGCTCCTGTCCGCGGCTCCTTCCTTCTCACCTCTGCCGTTCGGACGCCGACCCCATCGGCCTCCCGGCGAGGCCCCAGCGGCAGGACGCGCTGCTGAACCGTCCCTTCCGCCGCTGGTTTTCCGCGTCCCCGATGAGCGTGCTTAAGTGTGAGATGTCGCCCGACTGTGAGCCTTTCTGCCCCTGACATTTCTCGAACCGGCGCACGTCCCGTCGGCCCGTTTGCAGCTTGCATTCTGGACTTTCCCCGGGGTACTTAGCGGGGCTCTGAGGCGCGGTTATTACGACCTTCTCCCGCTGATCAGTCTGGAAATCTCGGGTCCTGGCTCCCGGGTGGTGGGTGTCCTGCCCCGTGGGTGCGCCTTTTGCTCTTGTCTTTAGAGGAGCGCCTCACTTGATCTTGTTGAGCAGAGCGCTCTCTGCTTCCCCCCGGACTAGTGGGGAAGGGCCACCTTCCCCCACGCCCAGTTTAGGAAAGCCACGCCGTGCCCTTACTTTTGCAGAAATACGTTCTCAGCGGCAATCACGTCTTTTTCTACAAGTCAGTGTTCTAGATGGTGACCTTAATTTTGGGTGACTTTTGCTGTATTCCGTCCTAGATGATGCTGGAAATCGACTTCGGTTTCAGTTGGAGTTGGAATTCGTGCAGTGTTTAGCCAACCCCAATTACCTTAATTGTAAGTTGTTGGGCGCCTAATGGAATTGAGTACCTGTTAACATCTCTGACAAGAAGAATTGCAGTTCGTAATAATGTCTACTTTTATGTATGCTCAGTTCAGTGGGATCACTGCTACACTTAAACGGGTGTGTGTGTGTGTGTGTGTGTGTGTGTGTGTGTCTGAACGGACTGGGACTTATGTTCTGAATTCAGTGTGTGGTGGTGGTGGGGATTTACATACGTAGATTCTGTATGCTAGGGGTCATCGATCGGTACTTCCAGGATTGGTTTGCTCTACAGATATATTTTTTGTTTTTATGCCTTTCAGTTCTTGCCCAAAGAGGTTACTTCAAAGACAAAGCTTTTGTTAATTATCTTAAGTACTTGCTTTACTGGAAAGAACCAGAATATGCCAAGTATCTAAAGTAAGTTTAATTTTTACAGTCCTAAATATGTATGTAGTGTATTATATTCCAAGACACTGACATTTAACAGACTTTGTAGTTTCACATTGGAAAAAATGTATTTTGAACCCCTCTACGTCTTTAGTTTCTCCGCCTCATCTCTAAGTTGGGTTACTGTGCAATCTCACTGCTCATCCCTGCCTCTCTTACCCTCATCCTGTGTCCTCCCGCCCCCAGGCCAAAGGAAGCAAAATAATTTTCTACACAGAAGCCATCTTGCTCTTTCAAAAATGTTACGACAGGACACTTTGCTGCTTAGAGCCTGTCAGTGCCCTCCCATCCCATGCAGAACAGAGTCCCTTCTCTTTACCTGGGCTCAGGCTCTGTGTGACCTAGCTCTGTCTTGTCTGACTGTACTTGTACTGCTCACCCCATCTCTCTGCGTTTCCGACCCTAACGAACCCACAGTCTTTAAATGCAATGGCATAGTCGTCGGCTGAAAACTGAAGAACATAGGGCACTTATCAGCAAGATTTTCTGGAGGGGGTGACCTTATCTGATTCTTATTACGGCCACATCTCAGATACTGTGGGTTTGTTCCAGACCGTTGCAAGAAGGTGAACCCTGCAGTAAAGCAAGCCAAATGAATTTTTCGGTTTCCCAGTGTATAAAGCTTATGTTCACACAATACTGCAGGCTATTAAGTGTGCAATAGTATTTAAAAAAAAAAAAGGTAGATATTTTAATAAAAAAATATATTGTTAAAAAATGCTAACCATCATCTAAGCTTTTAGGAAGTCATGATCACAGATCACCATAACAAATATAATAATAATGAAAAGTTTAAAATGTGAGAATTATTAAAATGCGACACGGGGACATGAGGTAAGCAAATGCTGTTGGAAAAATGGTGCGGGCAGACTTGCTTGATGAAGGGTTGCCACAAACCTTTAGTTTGTAAAAGAAAAAAAGGCAGTATGTCTGTAGCTATTGTCTTTCTTTAGAGCCTCGTATGTGCAAGACCTGTGTTCTTTAAACCTTGAACTCAGGCCTTTTCTTTAACTAGGTAATCAGAAGGCAATAGTGAAACTTGTCTTTTTTTGTTCCCTTGTCTTTTTCTTTAAAAAGAATTTTTTTTTAATATTTGTTTTGAGAGAGAGGGCGAGAGCATGAGTGGGGGAGGGGCGGAGAGAGAGAGAGGGAGACACAGAATCTGAAGCAGGCTCCAGGCTCTGAGCCATCAGCACGGAGCCCGATGCTGGGCTCGAACCCACGAACCGCGAGGTCATGACCTGAGCC
The DNA here is from genome assembly GCF_007474595.2 of Lynx canadensis. NCBI lineage: Eukaryota > Metazoa > Chordata > Mammalia > Carnivora > Felidae > Lynx > Lynx canadensis. The sequence continues at coordinate 685,733 of NC_044316.2, forward strand.
GAAGTCAGATGCTTAACCGATTGAGCCACCCAGGCGCCCTTCTTGTCTTTTTCTTTTTTAAACAAACACATTTGAGAGGGAAATGACTCAAACTTGTACTTTATCCAACTCACTTTTTTGATCTGTGTCTAATAACTGGTTTTTGAAGCCCGCATCTCTCTGCCTGCAGGACCCCTTTGCTCCCTTACTGGTCCTTTTTAAACAGCCACTTATTTAATAATCACAGTGAAGACTTTATTAGGTGGTGTGTGTACGTAGACTTGGAGACTCCGTGTGGACACAGGGCCACAGGCACGGGGAGTTCTGCGTCCCCCCAGCGTTGGCGGGATGGCCGGCTGCGCTCTGGAGGGCTCCAGGGAGGGCCTGTTGCTCTGTTTAGGGACAGCCGGTTCCCTTGCTAGCTGCGTGACGGGAAGTGTTTCCTTTTATTGGGCTATGATGCCCCCGTGTGCAGCTTCAACCCAGATCTCCAGTTTCGCCCCTGAGTCAATCCGGAACCCGTCTGTGACCCCTTGAGGCAACTGCCCTTCAGAGGTTTGCATTCAAGAGAGGTTGCAGGCTAACCGCTGTGGGCGTGTGTCATCAGTTGCAGGAGGCTTTTGTTTAAGAGTTGCTGACCTTAAAGGTCGGAGAGTTTCGTATAATAATCCAGACTTGTAGTTACTCCCTAAATCTGGAGGGTCTGCTCACCGCAGGGCTTCCCCCTTCCATGTTGGGGCTGGCTCACCTGAGGGGCGGCCGCCGCGTGCAGACCCTGGCGCCGCTCGTCCTGCTTCCCTGGTAGCCGGTACCCGCCCCTGCGACGTAGCCCTTACCCGTGCTTTCTCAGCCGCTGTCAGCCGTTTCTCACGCGCCCTCCCTGGGGTATTTTGCAACCGTGCCCTCCGCTGTTCTGCCAGGAACTGGACACAGGCCTTCGGGTGCAGTCAGGGTGCGGTGGACCAGCCACACTTCTTCAGGTGGACGTCACGCTCCAGTGGGTGTAACTTGAGTTCCTGTTACTTTTTCATGGGGGGGGGGGGCAGGGATTCACATCGCCGACTCGCTGAGAGCTTTATGCCAACTCCAACTCCTCTGTTCTCGTTTTCATCAGTGCTGTTAACTGAGTTCTCCGTTTATGCCTCATTTACTTTTCCGAAATCTAAAGGGGCAACTTTTCCTTTGGTACCTCTTACTTCCTCTTGTCGGTTAAGGCCAGAGTTGTAGCCTGTGAAAATACTTACTCTGAGCGTTGTCTTTACAAGTTTGAGAGATGATCACTGCGTGTCCGAGTTCCGTTTATTGACCGAATGCCACCTGAGACCACTCTCTTGGTTGTCACGGTGGTTTAGGTTACAGGTGAGGAAGCTAAAGCTTCCCGAGGTTGAGAACCTTGTCCAAGGCCAGCCAGCTGGTGAGTGGCGGGGCTGGTATTCAAACCCGGGTCTCTCCCCGTCCCGATGCCCTTCAGACCCAGGTCTTTCCCCGTCCCGATGCCTGCATGAGAAGGAAAGAGGTTGGGTGTGAGCAAGGCATTCAGGCTCAGGCCCCAACAGCTACAAGCAGCTGTGTCTCTGGAGTGCCGATAGCATACCGATGTTGTCTCGGAAGGACAGCAGTGGGGTTGCGCCCTGCTCCCCAGCGTGGTCCCCAGACCAGCAGCCCTGCTGTCACTTGGGAGCCTGTTAGAGATGCAGAACCCAGGCCCCCACCTCAGACCTGCTGAATCAGAGTCTGCGTTCAGGGAGTGATTTGCGTGCACATGAAGACGTGGGAAGCACCGCTGCGGTATATACGGTTTTCATCCTTCCGTCCTGTCTATACCGCCTGCACAAGTCTGGCTCCGAGCTCTCTTATAGTTGAAGGTTTTTTAATGGACTCAGATCTCATGTCTTTTCTATTTGAAATAATTTCACTTATGAAATAGCTGCAAAAATCATAAAGAGAATTCCTATATATTCTTCACCCAGATATTTTAAATGTTAACATTTTCTGTAACCACAGGACAGTGATCAAAATCTGAACATTAACATTAACACATTATCTAGTCTGCAGACTTCATTCTGATTTTGTCCGCTGTCTCATTAATGACCTGTGTCTGGGACGGTATCCAGTCTAAGCTCCTGTGCTATATTTTGTATTTATGCCTCCTTAAGTCTTTAATCTTGAGTTTTTTGCTCCTTCCCCCTGCACTCCCCCCTCTGCCCCCCCCCCCAACTGTGACCCGGAAGTGATTTTCTAAACTTCTTGGTATATATCCTGTCAGGAGTTGCAGGAAGTCAATTTGACCTGCTGCTAGTGATGTTAATTTTGGCCACTTGGTTGAGGCAGGTGGTTTAACTGCCAGTTTTTACCACATCAAGTTACTAGTTTTCCTTTTGTATTTAATAAGTGTCTTACGAGGAAATGCTTCGATACTGTGTACATACTTTGTTTCGTGTCATACTTTACCCCCTAATTTTGGGTCTGTTGATACCTGCCGGAAGCAGTTTTTACTTGATTTTCTAATTCTGTCACTTTCTACGTTTATCAGTTGTGGTTTAGGTATGAGGATGAATCATTCCTCTTTTCCCTATTTATTTATTCATTTAAGAGTCACATCAATATGGACTCCTGGATTCTTATTTTTTGGATTATAATTGTGTTTTCTTGTAACGGTTCCAGATTTGGCCACTAGGAGCCCCTTTGGGTTGCCTCCTGAGTCCTTGTGACTCATCCCCACGATTTTCTGGGCACTCCTCTTTCTGGCACTACATAACATTCCCGGCTCATCTTGTACCTTCCCTGCCTTAGCCCTGGAGCCAGCCATTTCGCCGGGGGCCCTGGAAAATGGTGTTTCACAATCCATCATCTGAGTGTGCTTGTTGGTACCAGTGTCATTGCTGCTAGGCCCTCTCAGGACACACAGCTAAGAAGTGTGTGTGTGTGTGTGTGTGTGTGTGTGTGTGTACGTGTACGTGTGTGTACGTACTTCTAATCCCTGTCTGTTTCTGTGTCTATATTAAAAGCCAGGAGTTCATACTGATGTTTCCAATTGCAGCTCCTTAACACAGGGTCCATTCCAGCCTCCCCCGCCATCCTTGTGTGTAACAACTTTCCTAACAGTCAGAGATCTGGCTCTCTTTATCTCAGGTGTGCTTACGTACTCAGTTGCTCAGTCTCAGAGAACCTGTGAAGCAATTCCAGAACTGTTACGTCCCTGTGGAAAGTAGGGTACAGGGCTCGTGCGTAGTTATTTCTGAAACGGAGTCGGTTTTGAATAAAACTTGTCTTTCTCACTAGTGATGGAAAACTGGTAGTGATCAACTATAAACAGGTAATTACTAAAATAAAAAGTGTTTATGGTCCTCACCTTGGACACCACCACAGAACTGAATGGTTGCCCCCAAAGTTTGACTCTGCTTACCAGCTCCCGTGTAGTGTTGGGCGGGCTACTCAGTCTTTCTGAAGTTAAGTTTTTTTCCCTTTGGAAACTTTTGCTTCATGCTGACTTTTGATGAGCGGCTTCTTTGCAGAAGCAGGAAAAACAGAACCTGTACTACCACAGTGAACGAATGTTCTAGAAATGGTAGGCTACGACATCGGTTTTGAGCGAGAAACTGAGTTGGAGCCTGGCGCGATTGACCTAGACCGTGCCGGTCGTTAACTTGTCCACTCGCACCCAGGTACCCACAGTGTCTGCACATGCTCGAGCTGCTTCAGTACGAGCACTTCCGCAAGGAGCTGGTGAACGCTCAGTGCGCCAAGTTTATCGACGAGCAGCAGATTCTGCACTGGCAGCACTATTCCCGGAAGCGGATGCGCCTTCAGCAAGCCCTGGCAGAGCAGCAGCAGCAGAATAACGCGGCGGGAAAGTGAGAGCCGGGTCCGCGACCGGCTTCTGGGACGCGTCCATACTGCGCTCGTGCAGAGAGCACAGAGACGCTCCTGGCTGCCTTCCCTGGGGCGGCGCCTAGAACTGTAGTGTCCTGTTTAATGCAGCTAACTTTTTGCTAATAGATTACTTCTGTCCGACCAGAATTGTTCTCCTTTGGCTTCCCTGTGGATTTGTAAGTTATTATTAGTACTTGACCAACTGAATAAAAACAGAAACGTTAGGTGCTTTAAACCAGCTTAAGGAGTCGTGGGGGGGGGGGGCAAGGGGAGGGCCACCAAATGTCCCAAACTCTAATAAGCCTAGCTCTGTTCCTTACACGTGGTGGGGCCTGGGCAAGTCCGTCTCCCTCCTTCTTACTGTCCGTCTGAACAGCTGCCCTGCCTACCCTCTGTCTACAGAATGAGGGGAATAGAGTGAATGGTTTCTTTTTTTTTTTTTTAACGTTTATTTATTTTTGAGACAGAGAGAGACAGAGCATGAATGGGGGAGGGGCAGAGAGAGAGGGAGACACGGAATCGGAAGCAGGCTCCAGGCTCCGAGCCGTCAGCCCAGAGCCCGACGCGGGGCTCGAACTCCCGGACCGCGAGATCGTGACCTGAGCCGAAGTCAGACGCTCAACCGACTGAGCCACCCAGGCGCCCCTGTGAATGATTTCCTTAAATCAGAGCAGGAACTGCAGAAAGGTTCTTAAACTCTGCCCAAAAGGAGGACTTATCCGTATCCCCACTTGCTTTGCAAGAGGGCTTAAAGGAACAGGCGGCGTGTCACTGACCGGGTGACGGGAAGGAGAAGGTTGTTGGTTAACTTCTCATTGCACCCTTGGACCTTGGACTAGAATAAAGATGAGGAGCCTCAAATACTTGTGATCATCCAGCACAGCCGACGTTCCCGTGGCCGGCACTACACCCCAGGGCCACGTGACCTGCCTTGTCCTGCTCTCGTGTCCCTTGCAGAACCACCCGCGTCCATAAAGGAGGAGACTGAGGTTCAGACAGGTTAAGAAGCTTGTCTGCGGTGGTGATCGGCGTGCCTGACTCGTGGCTGGGACTCCGGCCACCACCACTCGACGACGTGGTCTCTGACCACCTGTGCCACCTGCCTCCGCCAGAGCCAGAAAGCCTCCTGAGACAGGAGAGCAAAACTGCCCGCAGTGAGTAGGGAGGCTGCATTAGGTGCACTGTGCTCTCCGTCACTGGCTACGGGAAGTTGTACGTTCTAAAGCCGGACCAGGCGTTTTAGGAGCAATTCTTTGTAAATTTGTGGCATTTACGGTAAAAGATCCTAACTCCTTTGGAGATTTGGAATTTGCCTTTACTGGTAGGGACTTTTAGAGATTTCTGTCACCTCCAATAATGCATCCCCAGTGCTGTTACTGTCACTCCTGAAGGCGTATTTTACCTGTATCTTAGAAATTCCCAAATATTACAGGCAAACTGAGGGTTCGTGAGCATTTTAATAGCACTGTTTAGACATAAACTATTTTTTACATCGTCATTCGTTCATTCATTTATTGCTAACATGAATTCAAAGCAAGCACGCAACTGCTTTTATGCCAGAGCAGATCAGGAAATCAAGACACAACCGTCATCATCAACTCTTAATCTTCGGAGAACAACATCTCCACGAGGTTGGCCTGGAGACACTCGGATTCCACCAGTTTTTGAGGCTGTAAGAGAAGAGCAGTCTAATCTTGACCCACAGCTACAAAAAAGTCATTAGGGAGGGAAGGAGTTGTTCTTCCTTGAGTTAACACAAATCTTACAATGGAGAAACCATGCTATTCAAAGACCATCATCTAGTTGTGACAAGTCTCATTAGATAGTTCTAATAACTATTTGCCTTAAGATAAATCATTAAAATACTCAGCTCCTGGACTAAAACAAGAGACAGCAAGCCCAGCACCATCGCCTTCCCTCAACTCGTTAGTTTAGAACTCGTTAGTTTTGGCCATGGCCAAACTGGAGGAGGGGCCTTCTTTGGAGCCAGAATCCTGAAGTCAGTAGAAAACAACCATCGATGCTAGTATTTTAAGGAATTACGTTAACCAACTTTCTTGAGCAGTGCTTGGAGAATTTTAAAACAGAGTGGCTTTCACAAAGCATGAAAAAGACCTAATACTTAAGATACTGGCATTTTTAATAGTTTATTTGATTGCCCATAGGGATGGACAGCCAAGCTGTGCATTTTAATAGATCCCCACTGGGAACAAACATCAAGATCTTTTAAAATCTGAATCCAGAACAGGAGTTTTGACGGGGGCGGTTGTAGTCCCGCCACAATGACACGACAGACACTTACTGTTCCGTATTTAAGGAGTGTAGGCACCGCAGTTATTTTCAGGTTTTTTCTGAACTCGTTATTTGGATCTTTCCAACTGTTTCGAAAAAGAAAAAGTGATTATGGGTAACATTTACTTGGTTTCTCCCCATTTAATATTTGATAGATTCCTACATTTAGTCTTTCAGTAATCACTGGTTTCTTTGTAAATGTTTGTAAAAGCTTGAGGACTAGGACTTTAATAGTGTCTGACTGTTTGACTTGCCCCACCGCCCTAAGCACGCAGACCCTTAGTCGCCGAGGCCCTTCTGCCTAAGTGCGCGAGTCTAGCATCCGGGACAGGAGGGTCTGCACACGGGCACTTACTAAGGTTTCTCTCCCACTTGGCAGTAGATGAACACACATCCTTCACTGACGTGCTTCAGCCCCTCTCGCACGACTGGCTCCGCTTTAAAACAAAAGTTGATACGAAATAATTACTCATCGGCTCTAGAATCCGGCACCGAGGAACAGCGTCCCTCCCCCCTCCCTTCCGTCTTCGCTCAAGTCCTCAGACTGTAACTGAGGTCGACCAGAAAACCACTTGAAGGCCGAGGGCCAAATCCGAGGGCAGATGGGCCCCCGCGCCACGGGCACCTAGAACGCTGCGGGGCGTCCTCGCTGACGGCGGACGACCGGCTCCCCTGTCCCGGACACACGAGGCGTACCGGGGACGGGACAGGTGTTCGGGGACTGGATGCGCGCGGTATCCGGGTCGAGCGGCGGGGAGGGTCGGCCAGCCCCCTCGTCCGGCTCTCGCTCGGCTCCCACGCCGCGGGCCCCGAGTCCCGGCCTCTCACCCTGCACGCAGTCGGGGCACCAGCTCTTCCCGCCGGCGTCCTTGGAGCCGGTAAAGTAGGCGAAGATGGTCTTGCCGTGGTGCTGCTCCACCGCCCGGCTGAACTCCTCGAAGCCGGACACGCTCACCACCTCGTAGCCGGCCATCGGGAGGGCGCGCCGCGCACCGCCGGCCGGGTCTCCGGGAGGCGCCGCCGCGGGACGGGGCGGGGAGCGGCCGCTTCCGGGGGCGCGGCCGGCGGGGGCTCCACGGCGCTACGGGAGCCTGGGGCGGCCAGAAGGCCTCCGCGCCGCGTCCCGCCTCCGGCTGTGGCTGGCCCGTGCCCTCCGTGCTGGCTGTGCGCAGGCACCCGGGCTTCTGCCCCAGCCGCCCCGGCCCGGGCCCCATGGGCGGCGGCTGCCCGCCCCGCCGCCGTGCAGCCCCGGGACCCCTAGGCGGCTCGGGAGCCCTAACGGCTCCCAGGCCGCCCTGCGCCCGTTGCTATGGCGACCGCGCGAGCGGCCGGAAGCGCGGCCTAGCCGGGCCCCCCCCCCCCGCCCGCTCCCCGGTAGCCGCGCCGCGCCCCAGGCCAGGTGGGCTCGGGCCGGGGCCGGGGGGACTCTGGGAAGCCGCGCCCGGACTCGTGGGCCCGGGGGACAGGAGCCCCTGAGCCGCGGCCGGCCCCGCCGCTCCTGCGGAGCTCGGGGGGCCGGGGCCGAGCGCGTGCGTGCGTGTGTGCGGCGGCCCCGGCGGCGGGCGGCGGGCGGGGGGCCGAGCGGGGCGGCGCGGGCGGGCCTGCAGCCATGAGCGGGGCGGCGGGCCGCTGCGTGGGGCCCAGCCGGCCGGGGCGCGGGCGCGGGAGGCCGTGGGGGAAGAGGGGCGCCGCGGGGGCGCCGCGCGGCCGGGGAGCGGGGCGCCGGGCGACGACCTCGGCGTGGAACACGCGCTGCGTGAGCGCAGAGAGGCTGCGAGACTGTCGGCGGCCCCGGGGGAGGAGAGCGGAGGCCGACGCGGCCGGGGCGGCGGGGGCCGACGGGCCGGAGGCCTCGGAGACCCCCGGCGCCGCAGGCTCGGCGGAGGCCGCGGGGGACCCGGGCGCCGTGTGGGTGGACGGCGCGGTGGGGGAGCCCCAGGTGGTGGGGCCTGTCGGGTCGGTGTGGGTGACGGGCACCGGCGGGGAGGAGGACGGGGCGCCTTACCGGAGCCCCCGGGGCTGTGAGCGGAAAGGCCGCCCGGGATCCATGGGGCACGAGAGCATCCTGGAGCTGTGGCTGAAGGTGCAGGCTATGCGGGCGGCGGCGGGGTGCGGGGAGGGAAGCAGAGTGGAGCTCCACCCGGTGCCCGCGGGAGAGGGCCCGGTTGACAGGGGCGTCCCCGGCAGGGCCTCCTGGGTGGAGACGAGCCGGGGTGGTCTCACGGGGCCCTGGGTGAAGGGACAGGCTCGGGCAATGCCCCGGGCCGCGGGAGTGTCCACGGGCGTTGGGCCCGGGGCGGGTTGTGAGAGGGTCCCAGGCCTGTGCGGGCGGGGACAGGCGGCTGGCCTGCTGCCTGGGGGTGTGCCTGGGATGGTGCCCTACCTGCTGGGGAGAGGACTGGCCGCGGGGTGGCCCGCGCCTGTGGACAGGGAGAGGGGCTGGGGGAGTGCCCCTGGTCCGTGGGGCAGAGGGCAGTCCCTGCAGGTGCCGGGGGCTCCTGGCCCAGAGACCGTCTGTGGGGACACCCCGGGCTCATGGAGAGGGGGGCAGGCTTCGAGGGTGCTGCCTGATGCTGTGGGGGCGCCCGGCGGGGTGGAGGAGGCAGCCAGCTGTGCAGGTACCCTGGGCGCGTGGCGGAACGGACAGGCCGTGGAGGGGATGGGGTCTGGGGGTGCCCCTGGCACGTGGGGCACTGGACAGCCCGTGGGGGTGCCTTGCGCTGTTGAAGAGGAAGCTAGATGTGGGGCTGACCCAGGATTCAGGGAACGGGGGCAGGCTGTGTGGGTAGAGACCGGCTCTGGAGGGGACCCGGGTTCCTGGGCAGGCGCACACGCCGCAGAGGCATGCGGTCCTGCCGAGCTGCAGGTGGGCCCTGGAGGCGCTCCAGGCCTGTGGAGTGTGGAGCAGGGCCTGGGGGTGCCCGCGGCCCTGGGGAGGGAGACGGGCTGCGGGAGCATCCCTGGTGTGTGGGGGACCCAGCAGCCGGTGGGGGCAGCGGTGGCGGGACCAGGGGCCCCGGGAGGACAGGCGGGTTACGGGGCTGCCCCAGGCCTGTGGGACGGGCAGCGGGCCCTGGGGGCGCCGGGGGTGGTTGCGGGGGACACAGGCTGTGGGGGTGTTGTGAGCCTGTGGGACGGGAGGCAGGCTCTGGGGGAGCAGGAGGCCCTGCCGCCCGCAGCGTTGGGGGCACCCGGGCCTGCGGGTCGAGAGGCCGGCCCCAGGGACGTGTCTTGTCTGTGCAGAAGGAGACAGGCAGAGGGGCTGCCTGGGGCCGCAGTCCTGCCCAGGCACAGGTGCGGCCCGGGGGGGTTCGCGAGGGCGCCCGCGGCCGTGCCCGCCGCCGTGTGGGTGTCCGGCTCCACGTGCCAGGACGGCGGCTCTCGAGGGGGCTTGAGCCTGTGCGACGGCGTCTCTGCTGCCCTGTTACCCGTGGCTCCCGAGGGGCCGTGGTCTGCGGGGGAGACTGCGGCTTCTGCAGCTTTCCCAGGCCCGTGGGAGAGGAGGGGGCAGGCCATCGGGGGTCCTGAAGCGCCCGGGCTTGCGGGGCAGGAGACGGGCCCTGGGGGTGTGCCGAGACCTTGGGGACGGAGACCGAGTGCAGGGGCGTCTGCCGCTGCCCCGGTGCCCGTGGCTCCCAGGACGCCCCGGCCGGTCCGGGAGGAGTCCACCCCCGGGGGTGTCGCAGGCCTGTGGGGGGAGAGGGACACGGTGCAAGCACCCGTAGACGCCAGGGGTCCCTCGCGGGTGGGGCTGCCCCCCAGCGCCGGGATGCCTGGGCCCACGGGGGAGAGGCTGGGCCCGGGGGGCCCCTCCGGCTCGCTGGGAGGGGGGCAGGCTGCTGAGATGCTTGGGGCCGAGGGGGTGCCCACGGCGGCGGGGGCCCCCGGGCCGATGATGGCCAACGCCAGCTGTGGGGATGTCTCGGGCGTGTGGGGACAGAGACCGGTGACGGAGGGACCTGTGGATGGCCTGTGGCGGAGAAGAGCCAGCGGGCCGGTCCCTGAGGCTGCCAGGGTGCCCCTGCCTTTGGGGGTGCTCGCGGCTGTGGGGGTGCCCGCAGCGGGGCGCGTGCCTGCCGTGGTGTGGGTGACTGGGTGTGCCGGGGAAGAAGCCGCCGAGGCTGCCGCCGGCCTCCCAGCGTCCAGGACGCCGTCTGCGGAGGGAGCTGGGGCTTCGTGGGGGGAGGCGGGAGGCAGACAGGCAGTGGGGGCGCCTCTCGCCCACGGGTGTGGGACCCGGTCCTGGAGCTGCCCGCGGCCCCCAGGGGAAGAGAGCCACTGTGAGAACGTGCCTGCGGCCTCAGGGACAAGAGGCCCTGTGCCCCCGGTTGCAGGGCAGGAGACGGGCATCGGCCATTTCAGAGGTCACCCGCAGCAGAGTGGGGGGGCACAGGCCGGAGGAGCGTCTGCAGTGAGGGTCCGGGGGAGCCCTTTGGGGGAGGACAGGTTGAGGGGGGCCTTCTCATAGCACGTGTAGGGAACGGGGTGGGGGGTGTCCTGGGCTCTTTGGGAGGGGACAGGCTGGGGGGAGGTTGGTCCTGGGTTGTAGACGGAGGCGCAGGCCGTAGGGGTGTCTTGGGGATCTGGGACAGATGCTTTGTGGAGGCTTCCTGGGTCTATCGGGTGACAAGTTAGGAGGTGTCCTGGAGCAGTGGGGAAGGGACAGGTTGCAGAGAGAGGGGCGTCCCAGGAATGTGTATAGGGGAACAGTGGGGTGGGTGTCACTGGACTCTGTGTACGTGTGTGTGTGTGTGTGTGTGTGTGTGTGTGTGTGTGTGTGTGTCAGTCACTCGAGGTATCCTGCAACGGGGGGCCGGGGCGGGGGGGGGGGGCGGTCACCTAGTGTTTCCCTAGTGCAGCCCTGAGTCCTAGGCCTTTGGCTTCCGGGGAAAGTGTCGCCACATAGAACTCGCAGGGGCCCCGGCCCCAGCTCTGCGGGCTCCTCCGTTCGGCGGCGGCTGCCCTGGACTGTGGTGACCGTGGTGACAAAAGCCAGCGGGACTGCCTCGCCCCCGTGCCCTCCCGTCTTCGTTGTCGCTCTCGTCTCTGCAGCTGTGGGAACAGGGAATCTTGAACAGCTGCCCTTCTGTTCCTACACGTGTATCTGTCCTGAAGCAAATCCAGTCTACAGACCTTGGGTTTACTCAAAAGCTTAAATTAGGGATTTTTTTTTTTTTTAAACCTGGATTTCCCAATTGATTTGCTGTAGGATTCTTTGAGAGCACAAACACACCAGTACGTCTAAAATGAATCGGTTTGTGGAAAATCAGCTTAATTCAACAGACGTTGAGTTCAATTATCTGCTCTGCTCAAAACCCTGTATTGTGGGGAATCTCAGAGCGGCAGGACCGGGCCCGGCCCCCCGGGAAGCTGGCATAGCTGGAAGGCTGGGGCCTGGCCATGACGTAGGTCAATAACAGAGACCGGTGTGTGGTCGGCACGCCACGAGGCAGGCGTGATCGGCGTCTGAGGAGGCGGTCCGAGACAGCGGGGTGAGCGCGGCCACGTCCCTACAAATCCTGACAAAACGCTTTCCGGGCTGTCAGCTCACGGGGTGCGTGTGGGGGGTGTGGGGTTGCAGGTCTGGGGGCCCTTCCGCTACTCAGTGGCAGATCCTGGCAGGGATCTCGGTGTTCTGACCCCGAGGCCTCACCCGGAGCCGGTCGGCTCTGCCCTGCCGAGCTAGCCCGGGGAGTGAGCACGCCGCCATTCGCCGAGTGGCTAGGGTTTGCTCATGCAGACTGTGAGCAGAAGGCTGCCTGGTTCCCGTGGCAGAGCCGTTTCTGGAGTAACGCCTCACTGGTGGCCCTTGAGGTTTGGGCTCGACGGGTAGCCACTCACACGGTGTCCCCCGTTCTCTTGGAAAGGAGGATTCCAAAAGGGAAGACGCTTTCGTGGAGGACCCTGGCCGGTACCTTCCCGGAGCACCCGCTGGTCAGCGCGAGGCTGCCGCGGGCCTCCTCCAGAGTACTGTCCTCTGAGGGTGGCGTGGTGTCCCCTCCTTCCGGTGTTTGATCGCCCTTGGTCTGAAAGCAGCCTCCTCCCGTTGCAGGCGATGACCGGTGACCGGTGACCGTCGGTGGGCTCTCGCCGGCGCTCCGCCCTCTGACGGAACGGGCCGCGGCAGGCCGGCTCCCCGCCGTGCTCATCTAGCCTGGCGTCCCACTGGACGGGAGGAGTGAGCAGCCAGCGCCAGACCCAGGTACTTCTGTCGTCTTGTCTTCAGGTTTTTAGCGCGACGCGTTTGGAACAGAAGCTGCAAGAGAAAGACGGCCAACGCCTTTTAAACCACCTTCGAGATCTGACACTTGGAGCGGCGTGTGCTGTTCTGCCCTCCGGTGTTTGGGGAGCCGTTTCAAAGCCAGCTGCGGCCGTCAGCACACTCCGCTGCCAAGTCTTTTAGAGCACTCCTGCTTACGCACTATCACACCTGAGAAAACGGACAAAGGTGATTCCGTAACGTCGCTTAATAACCAGTTACCCTCCGGCTTCACCTGGTCGCTACCGAAATACGTTTCCCTCCGACAGTGAACTTAGGAAAATCTTCACACAGCAAAGCCGAGTTCTACAGGGAACGCCCAAGTTCCGTCACTGTCCCACTAGTTTCCTTGCGCGTCTGTTCTCCAGTCTGTCCTCCGCAATCCACTCACCGGCGCGTCGCACGTTCTGAAATGCACAGCGTGAGCTGCGGGCCCGGCGCCCTGCGGAGTCACCCTCCAGAACTGACTCTTGGAACTTCCTCTCCGAATTTCCGCTTTCCCTCGATGCAAACTTTAGGTCCGAGTTGGATACCTCAGAACGTACACATCTTGTCACGTTTGCTGAGTTTAGACCAACGTGTACACGGGTGTCACTCATGCCTCTGTCAAGATAGAGATCTTTTCCATGGCTCCAGAAAGTTCTCTCACGCCCCTTCCTACCCTTCGCAGGCAGCCATTCTGGTTTTTTCCACCGTGGGTTAATTTTGCCCATTCTAAGTAGAACCGTATCGCGCCTACTCTTTGACGTAAGGCTTCTTTCAGTGGGTGTGACCCTCTCTCTGTCCTTACGTGGGTCGTGGTCTGTTGCTTTGTAACAATCCAACCTCTCGTGTGGGTTTTTACAGATGAAGCTGCCGTGGACATTCTTGTACACGTTTGTAAACGTGTTTGCGTTTCTGTTGTGTAAATGCCCGGGAGTGAGATCGCTGGGTCACAAGGCAGGGGTGTGTTTAGTTTTCTAACAAACCAGCGGACCTTTCTCCTGGGCTGTGCCGCTTCCCGTCCCTACCGGCGGCGATGGGCACCCTGGCCCCTTCACCAGCCCGGCGGTGTTTGTGTTCATTAGGGCCATTCTGGTGGGCGTGGCGTAATTGCTCCGTGTGGTTTTCACCCAGAAAAGTTACAGTGACAGTACCCAGAATTCCTGGGTGCCCTGCTCCTACTCCCGGATTCCCCACACGCTAACACTTCTGTTACGTTTTCCCTCCCTCCCTCCCTCCCTCCGTTCTCTGTCTCTCCCTCTCTACACACGCGTGTTGCAGGCACACACATACATGCACACGTGCTCACACATACGCACATACACATCTACACGTGCATGCACACGCATTTTCTAAACTGGCAAAGTACAAGTGGCAGCCGCGATACCTTTTTACCACTAAGGACTTGGTGTGTGTTTCCTGAAGACAAGGACTTCTCTTACGTAGTCATAACGTGGTGATGGAAATCAGGAAGCACACGTGAGGACAGTGTGGCCATGTGATGTTCAGGCCGTCCTGAGGTTTTGTGAGTTGGCCCAATGATGTCCTTTACAGTGAAAGGAACCAGGGTCACTGAGCTGCGGGACTCATCATGTTTGCTTAGCTCCTCGGGTCTGAACAGTTTCTGAGACTTTGTATTTCACGACATCAACATTCTTGACAAATGCAAGCCAGTTATTGGGCGACTTTCCATCCGTTTGGGTTTGCCCGACCTTTCTAGTGACCTTCGGGTTACACACCCGTGGCGGGAAAACCCCAATGTGATGCTGAGTCCTCGTGTGTCCCGTTGGGAGGTACGCGTGTCGACCTCGTCAGTCCCCCACCCGGCAGTGTTCACTCCAGCCCCGGGATGAGGGTGACGGTGGCACCCGCCAGGCTTCCCCTGTAAAGTCGCTGGCCCGTTCACCTTCCATAGTCGGGGGTGTCTGACTTTGAGACCTTGTTCACATCCTTTCACCCCTAGACTGATCTCCTAGTTCAGCCTTCATTGGTACTTTTTACCCTGATGGTTGCTACATGGTGACTGACCTCTTGGTATCAGAGCAGATTCATCGAGCCTGGCCGTGTCCGGGAGGGTACTGAGAAGGGCCCTGACCTGGCCAAGTGGGAGCCCCTCCAGGCTGACTCCGCTGCCCCTTCACACGTCTCTGTCGATCTGTGGCCACATTTGGCATAAGAAGGTATTCCGGGGCCAGCATGTTTTTCCCCTGTCCCAGCCCCGGAATTGGCCATCCTCCTCCCTCTGGTGGAGAATGGAAGTTAGAACTAACATGTGGGTACTGAGTAGGCACACTGATTCCCGGGGGCTCTCGTGCGAGGCCGTCCCGGAGGACAGAAGTGGGGACAGGTGTCCGTACCCGTGTGCCTGTGCACTTCCGCGTGGAGATCGACACGGGCGGTGCACCCCGCCTCCCCCGCCCCCCAGCCCGGGCCAGCTCACACGCACGCCGTCCGTGGCAGCCCGGCACCTCCCATTTGTGACTCCTGTCATCAACCCCAGTTATCCACATGTCGTGTCTGCTCGGTCTCTGAACGTGCAGGGATTTCACTGCCGCAATCTCGTCTGTACCTCCCCAGGCAGAGCCCCGCCCTCAAGAGCTCAGCATTGTTTTAACCCGAGGCTGCATAACCTAGTTACTCAGGTTTATTTTTCTTACCCCTCACTCTGTGTGGTTTTGTTACTCATTACAAATTCAGTTTGGCGCACGGGCTTCTGTTAGTATTCATTTTCAGGGTTTCCCTTTATTCTTACGGATTTTGTTCCTTCCCTTCCTGCCTCCCTATCTGCTCCATGTGACACATTAGCGGGGGCCCCCCGTGTGCCGACGCCAGAAGGCGTCGGAGAGTGTGATCCCCTCCCGCACCTCCTCCGTCCCGCCCTCCCACACCCCACGCACGTACCTGACCAAGTCAGTCTCTGATGTTCCATTCCTAGGTTTCTTGGCACCAGTGATCAGACGCACGTGTATCTTGTCATGAGAGATCCGTTCCCCGCTCGAAGGGTAGCAGTCACGGACCGTCTTTGTGCACCGGCCCTTTGCACGGAGCAGGGTGTCTCAGCACCGCCTGCTGGGGTTTAGAGAGGGGTGCACACGGAGGCTCACTCTTTCTTCCTTCTTCCAAGTGCTCCCAGCTGACTCGGCCGCTCTCCTACATGGACCTTCAGGTGGGTTCCGCACTTTGCAGTTACCAGCGGGGACCCCCTGCCACCAGTGTGGTGGCTGCGGGGGGGTGGGGGTGGGGGCGCCTGTGGGCCTGTCCCCGGGGCTGGGCCCTGCCTACAGCTATACCTGCCACAGCACGGCCTCCCCTCTCCCTTGTTGCAGTCGGCTGCTGGTTCAGTGTGTTTTTAATTTGTGTTTTTATGAGATTGACCAACTTTTCCTATGTTACAGTGTCATGTTTGTATCTTTTTGTATAATTGGTCTGCTCCTGTGTTTTCCCATCTCCTACTGTTGTGATCTTTTTTCACCTCCCTTTTAAACATGTGTTTATATAGGGAACACTTTGTATTTATAAATACTTTTCTTCTAAGTTTTCAGCTCTTTGATTTTGGTTATGGTGTTTTAAAAAAATTTTTTTTAGTATTTA
Organism: Lynx canadensis; assembly: GCF_007474595.2. Taxonomy (NCBI): domain Eukaryota; kingdom Metazoa; phylum Chordata; class Mammalia; order Carnivora; family Felidae; genus Lynx; species Lynx canadensis. The sequence goes on from NC_044316.2 coordinate 701,709, forward strand.
TTTCTCTTTGAGAGAGAGAAAGAGTACGCGCACAGGGGAGGTTCAGAGAGAGAGGGAGACCCAGAATCCGAAGCAGGCTCCAGGCTCCGAGCTGTCAGCACAGAGCCCGACGCGGGGCTCGAACCCACGAACTGGGAGACCGTGACCTGAGCCGAAGTTGGACGCTAACCGACTCAGCCACCCAGGCGCCCCTACGGGGGGGTTTATCTGAAAGTGACTCTTTGTCACGTGATCACACTTGTGCACTTTCTTACGAGAGCCCAGAGGCCGTCCCCAGATTAAAGGCATCATGGAGTGTGCACAGACCCTCGGGGCCGTTTGCTGCATGGGGCCTGTGGTTGTGAAATCATTCGTTCCCCTTGACTCAGTAATCCCAGAACAGGTGTTTCGTCGTAGGAAATGCTTTAAAATGAGGGAAAATAAATGCGTGGCGATATTAATGGAAGTAATGTGTCCGTTGGTGGAAAAATGAGAACCGTGTAAATGGTTAATAGGGTTACAGCTCAGCTGAGCATGAAAAGGCCATTCATGGGAGTTTGGAAAGCGCAGCCATGGAAAATAATGAAAACAGTAGGCTACGGAAGTGCCCGTGTTCATTAAGGGAAAGACAAAACAAAACTCACTTGTGTCAGGATTAAAACTGACCAAAACTGAAGCCCGCGTAGGAGGCGTGCGGGGACCGTGGGGACCAGGTGTGCTGAGGTGCAGGGCGGGGTGGCGCGGCCAGCAGGTGGGCGGCTGGGCGTCCACAGCGGCGTCAGCCAGGCTCAGCATGGACGGCGGCGCCTCTCCCGGAACCTGGCGCTTGGAGGCGAGGCAGAGACCAGGGCGCGAGGGGCTCTCCGGCCACCGCGTGGGGCTTTGCCTTTCGGAGGAGGACCCCGCGTGCTGCCAGGCAGCGGTGGGGACACGGGGGAGCCGGGGGCGTGCGAGAGTGGCCGCTTCTGTCCACGCACAAGGAGAATGCGTCTCAACAGGGACGCTCGGGTGGGGAGAGCACACCCTCCCACGTGGCGCAGTGTGTTCTCACGCGCTCCCACCTCTGTTTGCCTTTTTTTTAAGAACCAGCTGCAGTTTAACAGGAGTGTTCCTGCACATTCCAGCAACTTGGCCGCGCGCTATTCCTGCCCCGACGCGATCAGAATCGAGAAACTGACGCACTCGTCTGGCGAGTCCTACCGTGGCGGGGATCCGGGCTTCAGAGCCGGGCCCGACGTGAGCGGCTCAGCCTCCTTCTCCGTCATCTCCGAGGAGAGGCTCAGCTATGCCGTCCACCTGGCCAAGAGGGACGTGAGGCGCAGGCAGTTCGAACAGCACGTGAGACAGCAGCGTCTCAGAAGCGAGCCCCAAACCTCTCAGAGGTGGGGACACCCCGAGCACAAGGTGCCTGAGCACAGGGAGCAGAGGAAGGAGGCAAGGAGCCGGGAAGTGTGTCACTGCAGCCACGAGACGTGCGGGCGGGGAGCTTCCTGCTCGGGTGCGAAGGTTCACCTGTGTACCCCTCAGCCGGGGCAGCCCCCCGCCCTGGAGCCGGGGCCCCAGCCGCACGCCAGGATGGGTGGCCCGCGGGGCCTGCTGGGGGTGCAGAGACTCCAGGAGGAGCTGACCACTTGCGTCCGTAGGATGGAAGAAGTAATTAAAAGAGGTGAGAGCAACAGGGCTCGTCACTTGGATGGGAGGCCGAGAGCGGGGGGGGGGGGGTGGGGGGGGTGGGTAGCACACACTCCCTCGGGACCCCCACCCCCAGGAGCCTGAGCACCGGTGACAAGGCACGCGGACTTTGACCGCGCGCGCGGGAGGGCTTTCTTCCTGGCGACCTTGCCCCGGCCTGGCCTCTGCTCCCGGCAGAGGCCCCCCTGGGCCATTCGCTCCTGCAGGTGGCCCCCCGACGCCCCCACCCGCGGTCCTCCGGCTCCTGGATGCAGGCGACCCTTCTTCATCCAGAAGCCCTTCTGGCAAAATTGTTTGTGCTTTGTTGAACAAGGAGCGTGATGTGTGCGTATTTCCACAAAGTCTGTTTTAACGTGGCAGTGACGGGGCTGGGGCGTGTGGGACGTCTGACCGCTGACCACCGGGCACAAGGGAGGGCGCGTGGTCGTCACAGACCGGTTCCACAGCTGTTCAGTGTTCTCTTCGCCCCGCGTTTGCCCGGGGCTCGAGGGCTAGGGCTGTGCTAGCTGCTCGGACTGCAGGGGCTCGAGGAGCCGGGGCTGGGATCCGCTCGGGGTCCGCTGTGGCCCTGGGCCTTGCAGGTGACTCCGTGCACGTCTTATGCGCGCGTCAGGAGCGGGGCAAGGTGCCTCTTACAAAACCAGCCGTGATTGGATGCACTAGAACAGAGATACGTCGCTGAGGAGGTTGTGGCCAGGAAAAGTGATGCTTGTTTCTGACCTTCCGTGGGGCCAGCTAACGGTGGGGGACGCGGGGAGTAACAGTTGCAGAATTTACAGGGTCTGAGACAAAACACAGTTGCGTGGGGAAAAGAGTTCCTGCCCGTCCTGGGCCAGAAGGGACATCCCCCTGCGGTCTCCGTGAAGAGCGTGGTACCGGGCGCGGTTCAGACACCCTTGCGCCAGCTCAACAGCGCTCCTGCTGCTCGGGGCTCTGGCGGAGTCCGGGCTGTTGGGGGACAGAGCCACAGGGCCCTGCTCTGATGACACGGCCTGACGCGGGCACTAGAGAGAGCTCCCCAAGCCCCGGGGAGGGACTGAGTCGGGTGTTTGCTCATTTGTTTTTTAGTTCAACATTTCAGGTTGTCGCAAGTCCGTACCTTCTTTGTTTTTTTTGTTTTTTTGGTTTTTTGGTTTTTTGGTTTTTTTTTTTTAGCATTTATTTATTTTTGAGAGAGAGAGAGAGACAGAAACAGAGCATGAGTGGGTGAGGGGGGGCAGAAAGAGAGGGAGACACAGAATCCAAATCAGGCTCCAGGCTCTGAGCTGCCAGCACAGAGCTCGACACGGCTCAAACTCCAGAGCCGTGAGATCATGACCTGAGCCGAAGTCGGACGCTCAACTGACTGAGCCCCCCGGGCACCCCATACCTTCTAAACTATAGCGACAACGTCACCACGATTGACAGCAAATAGGTACAAAAACCTACAGTGCGTACTTGAATCAGGTGTGTGCACTTGCTTGCGGACTGGGAGCAGCTCGCCCCGTCCGCGGGTCCCTCCAGGGGCTGTGACGCGCCTGGCTGTGCTTCCCAGGTGTGGCCGGACACCGGCTGTTCCGTTAACTCCCCACCCCCCCACCCCCCGCCTGAGCCGGATGCCGTCCCCTACATCCACGGTGCCCGTGCTGCGAGCCCACACGAGACCCAAGCGGTCTGGCTCCCGGGCTCCCGGGAGACAGCGTCTGTATCTACAACTCCCGATTTCAGAGTTTTGCTTTTTTCAAAATGAACGTTTTTCGTCATTTGGCTTTTTGGTGAGTAAGTGTTGAATACTTGAGTTTATAAACTACACTTGGACGAGGAAAACGTTGCTTTTCCGGCTTTGTGTGCTGGAGTTTGTGGAAGAGCTGGTTTTGGATGAACGTATTTGGGAACCGCGTCTAGAGGAAGGGATGCCTGCATGCCCCTCGGAATCTTCCAGAAGCAGAGTCTTTGAGCCCGTGTTTGGAGGACGTGGAGTGCCCGGTGGACCAGGGTGTGCTCCGTGAGCAGCGTGTGAAGGCTGTGGGCAGCCCAGCAGCCTTACTGTGTCGGTGCAAAGATTTCTCTTTTAGATTCAGGATGAGAAAGTGTCAAAGGAATCTTGTCAAGCATAAAAATAAGCCGATGAAGGATTTTTGAGAAATTAGAAAGCATTACAGGTTTTGGCTCGATAGGACGAATTTTAAAGCGGTAAGTGACGCTTCACGGTGGCGTAGACTGTCCACTGGGGTCTGGTTGCGGTTCTTTCCGCGTGGAGGGCCTGTGAGGCCTTCACGCCTCTTCCGTGCGTGAGCTACGCACACACCCGCACGGTCCTCGTTTCTTGGCCGGTGAAAAGTGTTTTATGGGAGCCCCATTTTTTTTTTTTTTTTTTTTTTTAATAAAAGCAGAGGTCTCCAACTGTATCATCTTTGGGAATAATTGAAAATTTTATAAGTTTCCATCTGTAGTGAGTAATCCACTTTCGGGGAAACGATGTTTGCAGATAGAACGGAAGAAGCTTTGGAACCGGATGAGGAGCAGCGAGCCCGCGTCAGGAGGCAGGAACAGGCCGTGCGCTGTGCCCGGATGCTGTACTCCCTGCAGCAGCAGGTGCGGAGGGTGGGGGCGCCGGCCGCCAGGGCCCCACCGTCTCTGGAGCGCTAGCACTCCGGGTGGTTTGTGAGGCCGAATCTCCTGGACGTGCGGACACGTGACTCCTTTTCCTTTTGCCACCTGCCTTTACGTGTGTTTGTGTATTACGTGCATATGGCCCAACTCTTTAGCGGTTTTTGGCTTTTTGGGGTCATAGGTTCTTGGGAATCCAGTAAAAGCCCCGAGTCCTTTGCCCGGAAAACAGTGCTTGTACGGCACGTATTTCTGTGGACACAGGCCGGTCAGGTACCCTGGAGCCCCCGTCCCAGCTACAAGCCGCAGCCCGAGAGGAAATCTCGTGTCTGTGATGCACTGCACATGCAGTAACAGTAAACACTGGTTGTCTTTACCCAGTGGTGAGGAATGGGGGCCGTGTCGAGGGTCTCGGGATGCCTTTCGTGGCGATAAACAGACAGTCACGTTCTTTATGTTGCAGCTAGATTGTTTTTAAACATCTGTTGTTGTTGTTTTTGTAAATGTTTATTTATTTTTGAGAGAGAGACAGGGTACAAGTGGGGCAGGGGCAGAGACAAGGAGACCCAGAACCCGAAGCAGGTACCAGGCTCCGAGCTGTCAGCCCAGAGCCCGACGCGGGGCTCGAACCCACAAACCGCGAGATCATGACCTGAGCCAAAGTTCTATGTTGTAACCAACTGAGCCACCCGGGCGCCCCATAACATTTATTTATTTTTGAGAGACAGGGCACGAGTGGCAGAGGGAACAGAGAGAGAGGGAGACAGAATCGGAAGCAGGCTCCAGGCTCTGAGCTGTCAGCACAGAGCCCGACGTGGGGCTTGAACTCACGAACGTTGAGCTCATGACCTGAACCGAAGTCAGACGCTTGATGGACTGAGCCACCCAGGCGCCCCTTAAATGTCTGTTTTAACTTTGGTGCCTCACTCTTTAATCCACGTTTACTGCATTTCCGGTCACTTAAGTCCCATGTTGGCTTTATTGCTTGAACCAGAAACTGGATGTTTTCATTGAAAGGAAGTGCCCTAGTCTGATTTTGCTCTGTATTCTTCTGGGGTTTGGTTTCAGTCCTGAACCCACACTGCCGCCATAGAGATTGTTCCGGAACACGCATCTGACCCTGTGGGAGCTCTCTGAGGCACAGGGTGGACCCCGTGCTCTGGCGTGGCCCTCCCCCCCTTTCCAGGGCCGCCTCCACCTTCGCTCCTTCACGCTATGTTCCCGCGATGCCGGGGACCTGGGGTGGAAGGTGGGCACTGTGCCATGTTCACCACCTGGGGCTCCAAGCCGGGGCGCTGCTCCGGGTACGTGAGTGAAGAGCCTTGTGTGAATTCAAGTGCCGTGATTTAAACAGTGGTCGTAGTTGGACAAGACATGCTGTGTCCTCTTTTACCAAAAAGTCGTGTGGAAAGAAACTGAGTTTTCACTTCTCCCCCTTTATGAAACAGGTGAAAGAAATCCAGGAAGAATTGGATAAATTGAGTCCACGTAAGATTAAACATACCGAGAAGGTAGGCTGCGGATTGGTGTGGTTGACCTTCATTCCTTGTAAATGCATCTCCAGTGTTTGGCGGGTACCGTGTAGGGGTGCCCTGTGCCTGATTGCAGAGCCTTAGTGAGGGCCGAGCAGAGTAAATATTCTGAATTCGGGGTCGCCTTCCAAGGAACAGAGTCTGAAAATAGATTTTTGTTGCTGTTGTTGCTGCTGGTGTAAGAAACTGACAATAGGAAGGAAAAGATCCTTTGCCACGAGAGAAGGTTTCAACGTTTTAATCCCCTTTACCGTGAAGAAGTTTCACAACAGAAACAGTTGTCTGTAGAAGGAAGACAGGCCGTAAATGTCGGTGAGGGTGGGTTAATGTTGACAAGTTCTGAGTTTCGAAATAACTTCCCATCTGTCCCCCCTCGCCAGTCGTGGGCGATGTCCCGGCTGGCGGCTGCCCACCGAAGCGCCATCCGGGCCCTGCAGGTGTTTGTGACCCAGTTCGCCGACCGCGGGGAGCGGCCCCTCCCTGCCCGGTGCAGGGAGCTGGGCGGCCTCATTCGCCAGCTCTCCCTCTGCTCCGCCAAGCTGGACGCCGACTCCTCTGTGTCCGAGGTGGTCATAGACATCCTGCGGCAAATCGAGGTATGATGAAGCGGACTCCAGGTTTTGTTCAGAGTGCTTTGCGTCTAAGGGAAGCAATGTTTTCCATCGCCCGGTTTCATTGGGATTCACAGAGACGACCAGACAGACCGGCCGCCTGGCGGTGAAGCCTTGCGGAGGACGGGGGCAGCCCTTCGTTTTTGTTTTGTGGCTTTTACAGTCTGGTCTGTAAAGTTGCATTTCACTTGTTTGAGAACGGGCGGCTCGGTATAGAACACACAGCGACCGTTAACCGGGTCCGTTGATTAACCGGAACGCTCCATTCCCTGACCACACCATCCGGGAAAGAATTTTACTGGCACAGGAAAGGAGAGAGTACAGCAGTCTTCTGTCAGTGCTTGGAGGAGGGCACCAGCGGGCAGCTAGTGGGCAAGAAGAAATTGGCAAGAAAGGTCGATTTGGGGCAAGAAGAGATACTTGTCTATGAGCGCACAGCTTCGAGGCTTGTGGCTGCAGACCTCTGGAAACCACAGCCGGCAGGTGCAAGTCAGGATGGGGTAGGGTCTTGCGTGGTTGCCGGTGACAGTGCCTTCGTCCCCGTGGCCCTCGGAAGCTTGCCGAGTGCCACCACGTGAGCCTGCCACCCGTCCCTGACGCGGCCCGTGGGCTGCAGGGGTTTGCGGAGCGCTGTGTCCTGGTGACAGGTCACCGAGATGCCAGCGGCATCTCACTGCCCCGCACGTCCGCCCACAGACGGAAGGCGAGCTCCGTGTCAGTGTGACCTGGGAGGGAGGGGGCGCTGGAGGGGGAGTTCCGGGTGGGTGACGCCCTCGGTGGCCCTCGTGGCCCCTCTGCCCTGACCGTTGCGGCAGCCGGCGCGGTGCGTGTGGTTTGCAGGTGGTGTAGGGAGAGCTCGCTCTGGGACGGCTCAGACCTGCGGACGGCGTGGCAGGCCACGGGTGCTCTGCCCACTAGAAACATTTGTTGGCCACGCTGATCTGCTCGGAGGACACGTGTTTACAATTCTGGAAAGGGCCTCAAGGGGCTACCCGGTGCTTTCCCCGACTTTGCAGGGGTACCGGAACCTAACCTTTCCTAAACACGATGTCCGCCCACTCCGACTTTGGAATTCCTCGGTAGTGCAGGACGTTCCTTCTGTCTCGTTGAGGAGCCGTGCCGTCCCACGGCCCGCTGCCACCCGGAGGACGTCTCCCTGCCATGCTCACTTGTGCCCGATGCGTCCGGACCGGACGATGGGTGGGGGCACTCAGGAGAGCGTGCGTCTCTTTTAGGAAGGGGGCACAGGCGTCCTCCCTCTGGGGTGGGTGAGTGACCGAGGTCCCTGGGCATGTGGAGTAGTTGATGGAAACGTATATAAAATGCGGTTCGTTTGCACGCTGAAAATACTGTTGGAGTGTATGAGATGCTTATTGAGAATTAAAATGCTTGTAAAGCGTTATGTTCTGAAGACTATGGTTAGTTTCTAAAACGTGGTGATCCTTATTTTTAAGATTTGGTTGCCTTTAAAAGCAGTCACATTCTTTATCTTTTTGCCGTTGGTTTTAGCGAACTAAACGTGTAAAAGAACGTGCAGAATCCTTCTGATTAGACAGATGTCCTCAGTAAAAAAGTTTTCAGATTAAGTTAAACAGCAACTGGACGACCATGAGAGTTGGCCGTTTAACGGCACGTTTATCCGGAGACCTCGCTTTCAGTTTTGTGATCAGCAGTCAGACTTTTGTGAGACACGCTAAGAGAACACTGGTTTCGCGGCAGGCTTTGGAGTCCCTCCTGGAAAAGAAACTGTCACCAAAAAAGGTGAAGAAATGTTTCCCGGAAGTTCAGACCAGGTTTCCCGTTGGTGGCCCCAGGGCCTTGGAGAGATGGCGGAGTTCTTCGCCAAAAGGCGAGAGGAGACCCCTCCTAGCAAAGGAGATCCTTCTGCAGGAAGCGCGACAACCTTCCAGGGCAAACAGGCTTCTTGCTGGTATGTGTCCTGAAATGTTTGTGCGTGTCTGGTCCACAGCAGGTGCACTTGAACCCCCAAAGCCAGTAGCAAGCCAGCCGCATCCTCGGGTGGGAAGCTGGAGGATCCCCCACAGGGGAGGGAGGGTCCCCCGTGGAGGAGGGTCCCCCATTGTGGAGGGTGCCCCGTTGGAGGGAGGGTCCCCATGGAGGAGGGTCCCCCGTTGGAGGGAGGGTCCCCCATGGAGGAGGATCTCCCATTGTGGAGGGTGCCCCTTTGGAGGGAGGGCCCCCCGTGGAGGAGGGTCCCCCGTGGAGGAGGGTCCCCCATTGTGGAGGGTGCCCCGTTGGAGGGAGGGTCCCCATGGAGGAGGGTCCCCCGTTGGAGGGAGGGTCCCCCATGGAGGAGGATCTCCCATTGTGGAGGGTGCCCCTTTGGAGGGAGGGTCCCTCGTGGAGGAGGGTCCCCCGTTGGAGGGAGGTACAAACTGTGAAATGGTGACCTGAGCTGAAATCAAGAGTTGGTTGCTTAACCGACTGAGCCACCCAGTCGCCCCGTAAATTTTTTAATTTTAAGTAAGTTCCACTACCAATGTGGGGCTTGAACTCAAGACCCTGAGATCAAGAGTCGCATGCTCCACCGACTGAGCCAGCCAGGTGCCCTCCCCTCTTTTTACATTTAAGTGAAACTTATGTACGTATGTATGTACGTATGTACGTATGATTTATGTACGTATGTATGTATTTATTTATTTATTTAGAAAAAGAGAGTGAGCAGGGGAGGGGCAGAAAGAGAGGGAAAGAGAGAATTCCCAAGGAGGCTCTGCGCTGACAGCCTGGGGCTCGAACTCCCAAACTGTGAGGTCATGACCTGAGCCAAAATCGAGAGTTGGATGCTTAACCAACCGACCCTCCCAGGCGCCCTGAATGTAGATGGTTTTATTTCTTTTCTCCTCACAAGTTGAATGTCATGTGGAGTTCAGACTTGATTCTGTGTCAAATTAGGAGCCAGTGAAAGTTTTGAGAGGTGACACTTAAATATTTACATTTTAGCAAAACCACGTTTGGTAGCCAGGTGGGGTGATCGAGGACAAAGAAGGGGTCGGTCAGGAGCCGGCATTATTATAGTCACAGGAAGGAGCGCACGTGGGAGGTGAGCCTCGGTGTCTCCCCGTGTGGGTCCGCGTGGGAGTCAAGGGTGAGGAGTGATCTTGGCAGCAAAACGCCTCTGTGTTTCCGGGCTGGAGGTCTGGAGTTCGTCTGAGGGGACGCTCGCTTGACACCAACTTGAGTAGCACGTCCGTTTGTCCTTCTGAATTGTCCCTGCAGATAAGTGTCAGCCTGGGGCAGCACCTGCAGCGACCCAGCGGTCCGCGCACGGGAACGGGCTTGGTGTGAGGGGCGCGGACATCCGTCCGGAAGGAGCCCCTCCTGCTCCGGACCACGGCGCGAGCCTCACGGCAGAGCCCGTGGCCGTGGCGAGAGCGGGAGCAGCGGCCCGGAGGCCCGGGGCGGGGAGCATACCGCCCAGGAAGAAGGAGGCACCGGTGGGGCCGCCGCAGGTAGGGACGCTCCCTCCCTTGGCTGCGCGGCCACGGTCACGGGCTGGTCGGCGGTGCCGCCCGAGCCCCTGAGCCCACCGTCCGGGCTGAGCTGACTTTGCTCGGCTCCCAATAGTTTTTCCTTATGTTTTTTAAGAAAAAGATAACAGTTTTTAATGTTGCTGTGACCACCAGACGTTCTCTCTCGTCCTGGTTTGGAGAGGTCGGAACGAATTTGATTCCGAGGTCTTGACTGGGCAGGCTACTTTAACATTCAGTTTTTTCTGCTTCTGCTTTGGAAGTGTGAAATTGGGGGGGCTTGAGATTTGGTTCCTGCTGAAGATAAATATCGATAAATACTAACCACTCGGTATGAAAAGGCGTCCAAGGGTCAGTGCTTTCCAGCAGGTCTTTGGGAGCCAGCTGGCTCGAGGCTGCGTTACGTTTTAAGCTTCTGTTTACAGTGTGGCCGAACCAGCCGGAAGACCGCCTTCCCGCCTAGCCACCCCTCATGTAGTCCCTGCCACTGGATGGGCGAGCGCGGGCTTCCACAGCCACCCTGCCCTGCGTGTGGTCAGGTGGCCCCAGGCACGGTGACTGATAGACCCTGGCTTGGGTCAGGCCCCGCTCCTTTCCACACAGTCCCGGGGCGGGGGGGGGGGGGGGGGCGGGGAGGGCAGTCGCTGGGAGGTCAGGACCCAGCCTGTCCCAGGGCAGCCGGCGCTTTAGCCTGGAGAGCGCCTTCTGCTGCTTCTACAGCGGCCCGTCCAGCCTCCTGGAAACACGGGAAAGCAGCTCCCGTTTTATGGATGAGACACCTAAGACTCAGAGCTTAAGGGTCTTCACCAAGAATACCATGCGGATGAACTCTTCTTTGTGTTTGTTTCATTCGAGAAAAACGTAAACATAAATATATATATGCACTCACATACATATACACATACATACGTGTATATTGTACACATACGCACACGCATAACTCACGCGTATATCACGCACACATAATATGTGTATGTTACACACACACGATACGTATGTTTATTATACGGCATACATATACGTGCGTGTATATTAGACTGACACACATGTACACGCACACACACGCATGCATATTATGCACATGTGCAACACGTATGTACACACACGTACACTATACGTACATGCACGCACACACAAAGGCGGCAAATCCAGGGACTCCATCTGTACACGCACACACATGCACATATACACACACATACGTGTATGTTACACACACACACACACACACATTAAAAGGTGGCAAATCCCGGGGCTCCACCTGTAAACCCCCGCCCCCACCTGGGGGGTTCGGTGTGACGTGCACCCGCCCCCAAATTTGCCACAGCGCTTTCCAGTCAGGGGTCTGGTGCAGCGTGGGGACGCCCGAAGCTCCCGTTAGCCAGAGGTTAAAACGAGCCTCTTTGATACGCGTTTGGCTTCAGGGTTCATGTTTCTCTCCTACAGGGACCCCTCAGAGCTGAGGACCGTCAGCCGCCCCAAGGCCGCGGCAAAAGCAGACTGCAGCGCACGACCGTGTCATCCAGGCTGAAAAGGAGCCAGCAGCCAGTGAGGGACCTCAGGGCCCCCTGGGTGCCTCCAAACCCCACGTCCCCGCCAGCGTCCCCCAAATGGTACGTGATCGCGCTCTCCCTCCTCGGGTCAAGGGCGACCTAGCGCGTAGAGCTGGTGAAGTGGCCGCCGTGGTTCCCGTGAGGAAGAAAAGCTTAGCTGGGTGAGAAACACGCGAGCGCTTTGTGTCTAGAGGATGACGGTTCCTCTCTCCTCCGTGGCTGTGGGTGAGCGGGCCGCCCCGACCCACCGTGGGCGTGTGGTCCCGTGTGGGGGTTGCAGGCGCGCCCCCACCTGTCTCCACGCAGTGGATTCAGTGACCTGAGGCCAGGAGCTGTGTGCCTCCCACAGCTGGCGCGGGGCCTGACCCCTCACGGTCCTTGGGGGGCTATCACTAAATCTTTGCTGAATGAGTGAACGTTTAGAAATAATTCTGACTCTAAGACAAGATGCTGACTTATAAAACTGTACGGATCTCACTGACTGCAGGGGACGTGAGGGTAATATGGACGTTACCGCCGTCCCCTCATCCACTGCACGCAGGGACGAGGCGCCATCGCAGGGCTGGGGGGAGGCGGGCCCTCCCGGGCAGCGGGGTCCGGTCAGGTGGAAGTAGTCTCCGAGGGAGACTATCGATCGGGACAGAGCGGCATTTGTTTTCCGTGGGACGGAAGTTGCTGGAAGCGTGGTGGAGCAGGGATGTGGGGAGGAGGGCCCACCCTTCTGGAGGCTGGCAGGTGACGGGGAAGAGCCTGGCGGATGGGCCCACCTGGAGACTCCCACGGTGTCATGTGAATGACACACGTGCCCATACGCCCTCGTTTTCAAGTTGACGCGGCAGCGCGGAGAGGGTCCGGTGCCTTCTGTAGTAGAGCGGGGTCTCAAGTCAGGCGTCCTGATGTCACCGCGGGCTTTGCTGCATTTATCCCTCTGCTCGAAGTTCCGTACTTTGTGTCCTGGCACAAAGCCGCGAATTCACGTGGAAGCTCAAAAAAACGTCAGTCGGTGGAAGTTTATGCCGCAGACCAGAGAGACCTGGGTGTGTGCGGAGCGCGGGGAAGGCGGCGGGTCACGGTGCTGGGTCGGGCCCGCAGGAGAGGGCCGCTCTGCACTGTGGAAAGTAATTGGGTCACGTTAAATCTGGGTTCTAGCGGGGCTTTGTTGACGCTCACCCCTAGCTCTCTTCCACTCGACACGCGGTGGCGTGTGGGGGGCGGAGGAAAGCGTCTCCGTGGGCACTGAGCCTGGATCCCGGGGCGGCTCCCTCCTCCTCCAGCCCGGGCCCCTGCTTGCATCCGTGTCCTCGGGGCTGGCTGTCCCGGGAGGGGTCCCCAGGGCGTGACTCTCCGTGTTTTGTAGTGCCGCCTGGCTGAAGGTGAGGCCCGGCCCCAGAGATGCCGCCACAGAGCGGTCTGTCCAGCAGGAAGAGGCTCAGGAGGCCAGTGCGTTGACAGGTGCTGTTGCGCACGAAGCCATGAGGTTTGTGCCGCTGTTTTCCAAATCTTTGAGTGAACTCTTCTTCCGTGTGTGTGTGTGTGTGTGTGTGTGTGTGTGTGCGCGCGCGCACACGCGCAAAGCCGGTTATAGAATGCGTAACCCCCGACTTCCCTGTCCAAGTGTAGAGGGTAGACAGCGAGCCTCCCTTTCACCCCTTATTTTCTTTTAATAATTTTTTTTCACGTCTTTATCTTGAGAGAGAGACTGTGAGCGGGGGGAGAGGCAGAGAGAGAGACACGGAATCCGAAGCAGGCTCCGGGCTCCGAGCTGTCAGCGCAGAGCCCGACGCGGGGCTCGAACTCACAGACGTGAGATCATGACCTGAGCCGAGGTCAGACGCTCAACCGACTGAGCCCCTCAGGCGCCCCTCAATCCTTCTTCTTTCGTTCACTCAAACGTTGTGTGTGCATCAGTGGTCCACCAGTTCCTGTTCTGTCTGTGGTACAGCGGTGCACTCTGTGAACACTTCTAGAAACGGGTCAAAACGATCCCAGCCCCGTGATGTACAGTCACGGATGGGCACGTCTGTGGTCTGAGGCAGAACGGGAGGGTGAGGGCTGGAGGGGGCTGGCCACTCCCTGCTGCAGAGGCCTGGGCTTCGTGGACCCGGGGATGGACTTGAGTGGGGGGTGAGGTGAGAACGTTCTGGAGGGGCTCAGTGACGACAGGGCTCTGTTTGCATGGCCGAGATTGCTCCTGTGTTATGGGAAAGCAAAAAGGAATGTGGGCCATTAAGCGCTTGGATGCTGTTCACGTACCCTGACTGGCAGGTTTGAAGCCCTTCCGCCCCCCGTCCCCCGAATCTGTTCGGGGTCTGTTCTGCCTTTCTGGTTTCATGTGACTCGGCTATGACCGTGCCCTCCGGAGGGCGGTGCGGGGGGCCTCTCTTCTGAACTGGAAGACACGGCAGCAGGGTCACTTGGTCGGATAGGAAATCCTAAGCACGGCGAGGGCTCAGTTTCTTGAGGATAGCTGTGGGCGGTCCAGGGCACCGTCCCCACGGACCAGAGGGCCTCCAAGTGTTAGTGTTGCTGCGCACAGCACCGCGCGGGGAGCTCTCTGCAGGTAGCGGTGTCACCTGCAGGGTGCCTATCCGTGGCGATGGCGGCCTGCAGGTCCGGGCGGGTGGGTCTCACTCTGTTTGCCATTCTCCAGACTCGCCTGGCTCGACGCTGAAGCTCACAAAACACTGAAGGAGCTGGAGGAGGTGAAAGCCGCGGGCGCGGACGGCGCGCACAGGCAGAGGTGAGCCTGCCTCCGGTGCGGAAAGCCACGGTCCGGCCCGCCCCCTCTCGCGGCCGTTGGGGTGCTCACGCTTCCCGTGTGGATGTGCCGACGGGCTGTCTGTTCCTGAGAAGCCCCCCGAGCCGGGGACCGTCGGGTGGCCTTCCGCCCCGTCCGCTGGGCTCGCTCGGCTCCACCTGGGCTCTGGCGGGACGACCGCGGGCGGGACTGAACCCCAGACCGCAAGAACAGGTGGCGTTCGTGCCTGAGGAGCGGTGAGCGCTCGCCTGCCCTGGCCGGTCTGCGTGCCTGCGCCCCGGACCGCGTGGGCCTGCCCGCATGTCCTTATGTGGTGTTTTTGCTCGGAAGTGTCTGTCTCGTGTGGAGTTTGATACTGAGCATAGGTGGCAGTTTAGGGGAGCCGCCTGAGGGGCTGGCCTGCGTCTGTCTGGCCCAGGGGACCCCGCGCTCGGCGGGAGGAGGTTGACGCGCGTGTCCAGCTCACGTGGCTGAGTGCACAGACACGGCGTTCCGGTGTCCACCCTACGCAGACAAGTCGCCCGAGTGGGCTCTTGAGGTTTGTAGAGGAGGTTGGTGCTCTGCTGCCATGACGGACGGCACTTCGCCCCGAGGTCAGACGAGCGGGGTTCTCTTGGGACAGTGCATCCTGCCACCCATCAGGACGGACGCTTGTCCCTCCCGCTCGAAAGAGGCCCCATCGGTAGTGAAGTCATGGGGCCTTAGGGTTGGAAGGGGCTCATTCTCCTGCTGACGCTCTCGGGCCCTGAGGCCATACGTCCCTACGCAGCCTCTGTGATGGGACTGTCTCTGGCGGGGCATGGCGTTAGGACTCCTGCCCACCATCTCCCAGCCAGATGGCAAGACTGCAGCCCACCGTGCCTGCTTATCCCTCGAGCGGTCACACGTGGTAAATGTGCGTGGACAGCGGCTCCAGCCACGAACAGGCCGTCACGGACTGTCCCCATGCGCCCTCCTCGGCCACCCCCTCCTCCCCAGAGCGAATGCCGTCCCGACCCCTGTTCACCTTTCATCGCCTCCACCCGGATGTCTGTGCCTACGGACGCATCCCTGACGGACGCTGTGCGGTCCTGAGATCTGAGAAGCGAGCGCAGACCAGGGTTAGAGCTGCTGGTGTAAGACGGTGGGTCCGGGCCTGTGTCCCAGGAGGTCAGGGGCAAGGTCAGGGGCGAGTCAGGCAGCTGGGGCTCGGTGGCGAGTGTGCTTCCTAGCGGTATCTTGTTGAGGAAGAAGTGTCAAGGTTTGATAAGACCAATCTCCCACTTTTTTATTTTTCACTTAAGCTCGTTCTGTGTCTGGTCTCAGGGGTCCCCTCCAACGCTAGGGCCCCTGAGATGTTCGTCTGCGTCTTCTTCCAACTGCTCTGCAGTCTGAGCCGTATTTTCCCGTCCGCCGTCCATCCTGACCGAGTTCCCGTGTGAGATGAAGCGCCGCTCAGCGTGCTGGTTTCCTCGCGGAGACCTGCCCTTGTGGTGCCGTCCCGGCCGAGCTCTACTCCGTGGGGTGCGTCCGCGGACTGCTCGCCAGGGACCTCATGTCGGTCTTCGGGCCTTTCCTGAGGGCGGGTCAGAGATGAGCGTGTGCAGAGAAGACCCCGGAGGGCGAGACCTGGTGTCCCCGGAGCGCCCAGCCGGCCTGCGGGGCCCCCTCTCTCCGGGAGGGCACCTGCCCCTACACCCTGTTTGGCGGCTGCTCGTGCAGAGGAGGGGCCCCCAGACGTCCCGAGGCAGAACCGGGCAGGTGTGAGTTGTGCCGGGCCGGGAAGGGCCCCCGGGTCCTGCCTCTCAGCCATCCTGGACTCGCCTCGCAGCCCCGCAGGCCCCCCGTGCCTGTCCTGCCAGCCCTGCACCCGTGTGGTCAGCGGGGCGCGCGGGGGTTTGCGTGCTCTCGGCTTTCTCGGCTCAGCTCGGTTCCTCATCACTTCTGTCCTGTTTTCCATCTTCTCCTCATCTCTGGGGGCTTAGGTCTGACTCCGCGATGGTGGGGTTTGGAGACCGAGCAGGATTAGCTTGATTTCTTCCATGTTCTGTCCTCTTCGGTTGTTTAAAGGCAGCCGTTATTTTTTAAAACGTACCGAGAGCCCAACGTATGTCTTCAGAGGTGAAGAAGTGTCCTCAGGGCGGGTCCAGGACCAGCCGCGTCGCGCCACCTGGGGGCTTGTTGGAAACGCAGTCTCGGGCCTCACACCGCCGGCCGACTGCGGGTCTGCATTTTACAGAGGCCCCCGGGGACTTTGCGTGGCCTTCACGATTGGAGAAGCACTTTGGTTTTATAATCGTTTCATTTCCTCCACCCGGGGTAGTACGTAAATGCACAAAATAGGGTATCTTCTGCTTTTGATTTTAATTTTTGATTTTGTCTCGACCCAGTGACTCTGCTGCCCAGTTAGCAGACAAGGTAGAGAAGGCGGTTCTGGAGCGTCTGAAGCCTCTCCTGGTCAAGGCCCAGGTAATCCAGCGTGCCTCGTTTGCTCGTGCTTGGAAGTGCTGGAATAACGGGGGGTCGCTTCGGAGGCGGCTGGGGGCCGCGGTGCCGCGCAGACGTGCAGGCCCGTGCGGGTGTGTGCAATCCACTGCCGCCACTGATGGGTCTTTGGTGTCTGTGAGGGACAGACCAGGGGAAGACAGACAAAGTCCCACCTTTGAGAAAGGGGAGCTTCTGGTTTGGGGAACGAGTTTGGGCGACACTTTGCATTCCTAATCAAATAGATCTGTTGGTGACTCTGGTGTTCGGTTACCTGCTTCCGCAGAAGTCCTGGGTACTCTCGCCTCAGTGCTTTGGAATGATTGGCTGGTTCCCGAGGGAGGGGATGTTGGGACCGCGTCTGTGCACACGCTGCCCTCTCCTGAGGAGGAGGTGGCCCCTCAGACCTGCCGGCCGTGGAAACGGTGCCGTCCGTGTGAACAGACGAGCCCACGGACACTGTCGTGATCTTACACAGAACGAATGATGTTCTGGGTCCCTGAACAGGCCCCGGAGTTCTGTGCCTCTGGTTTAAGAAATGTGTAATTATTAATGGCGTCCTCAGAAATCTCTGGGGTGCGGGCCTGGGAGCCCTGGAAGTCTCTGGGGTGCAGGACTGGGAGTGCTCTTAGTGACCCTGTCGTCCCGTCTCCCCGTTTCATCGTTGGGGAGACTGGAGCGGAGACGCGTTTCCGAAGTTGAGGGAAGAAAAGGGACGGAGAACCAGGATCCACACGTGGTGTTTATTTTCATGAGGACACGGTGCCTGGAATTGCTGGGGAGCCTGATGTAGCCGAAGCTGACGAGCAGGTCCACGCAGAGGTTCCTGTCACAGTTCATCTGTACGGACACGGGCCGCAGACTTGTGTAATCACAAACGTGCCTGTCTGTTTTAACAGAGAGTCAACTCTTCTCTGGAAGCGGAGGTGCCGAAGGACCGGCCGCCGGCAGACACGGCGACAGCCCGGCCTACGGACGAGGTGCGTGCACCGGTGTGGCCACGGTGGGGGTGTCACCGCACTGGCAGATCCTACTCAGGACGTCGGTTTTCCTCTGACTCGTCAGGCCCCCTGGTGCTCACGGCAACCTCTGCAGCTCACGGGGTTTTGTCCGTGGCTCCGTCACGGCCACGGCCGGGCGCTGGCCGCCTCTTGCCCTCCCATCCAGCCCAGCTCCGCTCGGGCGTGGCGCGGTCTCTGTGTGGAGGGCCCGGCGCGTGCTGTCAGGCGAGCGCATGTCGAGCGCCTGGTAACGACCGGGGTCTGGCCTAGCTCGGGGAAGAGCCGGCCGGGGAGAAGGAGGTACCGTTCGAACAGACAGAAGCACGTCATGGGGTCGTGCGGTCCTCCGGGGGACTTGTGTCCCGCGTTCGTGGGACCGTTCCTGCCCTGCCTGGGCTCGGGCCGTCAGGTGGGCGCCGCCGGCCGGTCCGCCGAGTCTGTGTGGGCCTGGGCGCCGGCCGGCAGCTCCCGCCGCGCGTGCTCGGGGCCGACGAGGGCACGGCAGGTGTGCTCTGGGGGCCGGGCGGGGGCCTCCCTGCCGCGCCGCCACCGCCCGATCTTCACAACCGTCATTTTTTTTTTTTTTTTAACGTTTATTTATTTTTGAGACAGGGAGAGACAGCATGAATGGGGGAGGGTCAGAGAGAGAGGGAAACACAGAATGTGAAGCAGGCTGCAGGCTCTGAGCTGTCAGCACAGAGCCTGATGCGGGGCTCGAACTCACGGACCGCGAGATCATGACCTGAGCCGAAGTCGGATGCTTAACCGACTGAGCCACCCAGGTGCCCCTTCACAACCGTCATTTTACCGCCCCGGCGTTTGGTGACAGAGGCGCGTGTGAGGTGAGGCTGCGCCGAGCGGAAGAGGAAGCCCTGCGTTTAGCTCGCGCCCACCGGCCGTGCCTCGTGCAGCGTGGCCTCCACGTGCCGCTCCCTTCCCGGCAGAACGCCTGACCCGGGAGGTGTCCCGAGTGACCCCCTGCGCTGTTGGCGAGTCCGCGCGTGGCAAGCGGGCCGGCCTGGCGCTTGAGAATTGCTCTGTGGGTGCGACGTGGCCGTTAGAGCCACGCGGGGTAGTTGTGCTCGGGGTTAGACGTCGGCGCCACGCAGACCGCCCCCCGCGGCACCCCGGAGTCTGTGTGTGTAAATGACGGGGCAGAACGAGCAGGAAACCTCATCGAAGCTGGCACGACGCTGTCTGTAGGAAGTCTCGTTTTCCGTGTTAAGTCGTAGAGAACCCGTGGGGCCCGCGACACGAACCAACAGAAGGCCCATCCTAGAGCGGAGAAGACCTTCACCGGTGGCACCCCCCCAGTGAAATACAACCCTGACGGGTTTCCTGGTGGACGCGACCACCTCCGACGCCAGGAAAGAGCTCGCGGAGGCGCTGGCGTCGTGCGTCCGTCTGCTGCCGCTCTGGTCACCCACTGAGCGCCCGGAGTGGGTGTTCCAGAATGCACAAGTTGTTCTTTGTTTTTTGTTTCCCAATCGGAAGTTGAAATGCACTTGCCTAAAGATTCACACGCTTTGGCAGAAGTGTAAGAGGTTAGACCACCCAGCTAACGAGCACCGTATGCTGTTCTGTACCTGGCTTCTTCACCTTGGGGCGGTGCCTCCACATCAGGCACAGTCAGCGTCCTTATCATTTTTGAGGGCACGCGGTATTCTTTTTCTTTTTCTTAATTTTTGTTTTGATATTTATTTTTGAGCGAGACAGCATGAGCAGGGAAGGGGGAGAGACAAAGAGGGAGACACGGAGCCCGACGCGAGGCTCAAAGTCACGAACCGTGAGATCAAGACCTGAACTCAAATCAGAGTCTGACGAGCCACCCGGGTGCCCCACACACGGTATCCTTGATTCACGGTCCTTACAGAGGAAAAGGGCTACATGTGCAAACGCATCTCCATGAAGGAGACCTGAGTTCCTGGGTTCGTTTTTCTCTAGAGTTTTTGTAATTTTATTGTATTGCTTACTCACCTGATTGTACATGATTTTAGGTTGGGCATTTCCTTCTGTCTTTATTGGCCGTTGATACATTTCCCCCTGTGATCTGTTGGAAGGTTTCAGATTCCCTGGCGGGAACTGTTCCCCGCATGTCCCCGGGCACACGTGCGCGCCCCACCCTGCTAGCTCTGAGGCCGACGTGTGTTTCCCGCAGGGCGGACGAGGGTGAGAGGGGAGGCGCAGGGGGCTCGACCACGGTGCATACGCGTCCTGTGGGTCGAGCCAGGGTCCGCAGCCCCGGAAGTGGCCCGTCCAGGGCCCGACGCTATCATTTCCGGCCGACCTTCTATGTTCCAGCCGTACGTGGAGAGTCAAGGGCGCGCACAGCAGCGGCGCTCCGCCTACTGGGGCGCGCACGCAGGGCGGGAGGCGCCAGGCAAGCTCCTCACAGGCCCGTGGCGCAGGATGAGGACCCTCGTGGTGTCGCGAACCTGTCGCGAACCTGTCACGGGAGCGTTGAACCAGAAGGGAATAGATCCGTGTAGGTCCGTGTTCCGGGACAGGACACCGAGACACCAGCCGTGTCTGGGTGTAGCGCAGGGAAGGGGCGTTGTTTCCAGACCGGCAGGGGCGGTGACCCCGAGCCTTGTCGTCGACGGCGAGCACGGTGATTGGCCAGTGCGGCCGTCCGAATGGCGGTGGCGGAGACTGTGTGGACGTGACGGCTTCGGGCGCGTGGCCACGGGAGGGGCGGGGGGGGGGGTGGTGGCGTGGACGCGCTGGCGGGGCTGCTTCCCTGTGGCCCACTGGTTCTCATCGCCTCTCCGCCCCTCCTTTGCTTCGTAGGCTGTGGCCGGCGGACGCGGGGCCCGGCAGCCTCCGCCAGCAGGGCGACTGTCTGGAAGGCACCGCGCTCCGCTGTGACGTCTTGGCGTCGCAAGCCCGGGCCCCCGGGGCAGGCGGCAGGGACAGCCCGTTTCTGGACACCATGATGCTGCGCATGGAGGAGATGGAGGTGAGGTCAGGGGCCGCCCCCCAGCTCACCTGCAGCCAAGTGTAGGGCCCGGGGTCAGGTGATTCGGGTACAGTGGGGTTGAAGTGTCAGTGCCCTCCCGGCACGGAACTCAGGAAGTGACGTGCGGTGCCCCCGATGGACAGCTGGAGAACCACAGGGACCAGAGTCTGCGCCCCTCGACTCCTCCGGCCCCGAGTGTGGTCT
This sequence comes from Lynx canadensis, assembly GCF_007474595.2. Taxonomy (NCBI): domain Eukaryota; kingdom Metazoa; phylum Chordata; class Mammalia; order Carnivora; family Felidae; genus Lynx; species Lynx canadensis. Next base: position 722,535 of record NC_044316.2, read on the forward strand.
CCCCACACATCACACCATCCTTCCTTGCTTAGCATCTGGGGCTCTGCTTTGGGACTCTTTTCTCTGGGGTTTTAGCCCCAGACATCAGCCAGCCCGGGCCCTGGACGGTCCAGAGCAGGGCGCTGACCCACAGCGAGGCTGGGAGTGGTGTGGCCGCGGCCGGTACAGTCCCCCGGGGGCTCGGGACCCCCACAGCATCATTGCCTCCTGCCTGCATCCTGGATTTGCCCCTAAGTAGAAACTTAGTGATCACGGAACCGACTTCCCTTCTCGGGGTAACGTGGGGACCTGCCGTGTCCAGCGTGGCTGTCTGTAGACCTCGCGTGGACCTAACTGCACATCAGGGAAGACTGCTGATGCACACGGCCCGGGTTTTGGGGGCTCAGGAGTTAGCGGCAGGCGGAACGCCTCCCTCTTGCCAGTGAGTTCTCGCTGGTCTCCATCCGTCAGGTTAACCGCTTCGTTTCCTTTAGACTTTGCCTCGTGAACTTGACTCGCTTCCTGGCCAGGCACATGCCCATTTCTGGCCGTGTCTGTATCGGTGGGGCCTGCTGAACCATGACACCTGCTTTGTGATGAAACTAATCTCTTCTCGTAACTTAAACTTTTTTTTTTTTCTTGAAGAAATACCAGGAGATGGTTCGCCGAAGATACAATGAAATTGTATATGCTGATCCCCGTCTGTGGATGCAGGAAGGGAAGAGTGGTGAGTGTCCCCCCCACATTGTGTTCTAAACAATTTCAAACATGCAGGAAAGTTGAAAAGCCTTGGCAGTGGACACGCGCGTACCTGCCACCTTCTAGCCTCCATTCGTTTTATGGTGTCTGCTCTTCGTCCGTCCGTCCGTCCGTCCCGTTTTGGATCACGTTCCAGAGAAAGTTCCGGGCACCGGCAGGCACGGTCCTGAATGTTGCAACGTGTGTCTCAGCAGCTAGGATTTCGTGGGTCTTTACAGACTTTTTTCCTTTTGAGATAAAATTACGTGTAATAAAAAGCACAGATCTTAGTTGTGTCATTGGATGGGTTTTGACAAATGGATATGCCCTTGTTACCCAAATTCCTGTCAGAATTCGGGCCACCGTGTCACCTTGGAAGGGTCCCCGTGCTCCTCTCCAGTCGGCACCCCCACCCCGGGACCCAAGTGTTGTTTGCACTGCAGGCTAGGTTGTCAGTTCTAGAATTTTCACAAACAGGGATGCTGTGTGTGTGTGTGTGTGCTCTTGTCCACGGGAGGGGGGGGGTCCCGTGTGTGTGCATGCTCTTGTCCACGACGGTCCCCTGTGGACATGCTCTCGTGTGTTCTTGTCCACGGGGGATCCCATGTACTGCGAGTATATTTATGGATAGTTTGTGCTCACGTAAGTTTTTACTTCTCTTGGATAAACACCTGAGCGGACTTGCCAGGTGATGGGGCTGGGTATGTGTTTAACTTTGTAAAAAACTGCCAAGTCTTTCCTGAGGCCTGTCCTGTGTTGCATGTTTGCGGTCTTTAAGTTTTTTTTTTTTTTTTCAACGTTTATTTATTTTTGGGCCAGAGATGAGACGCATGAACGGGGGAGGGGCAGAGAGAGAGGGAGACACAGAATCGGAAACAGGCTCCAGGCTCCGAGCCATCAGCCCCAGAGCCTGACGCGGGGCTCGAACTCACGGACCGTGAGATCGTGACCTGGCTGAAGTCGGACGCTTAACCGACTGCGCCACCAGCGCCCCTGCATGTTTGCGGTCTTTAATTGTAGCCGCTTTAATGGACACATGCTGATGTCCCATTGTGGCTTTAATTTCACAGATCCTTGACGAATAGTGATTTTTATTGATATTAGCTACTGGTATATCTTGTTTCGTGAGGTGTCCAGATGTTTTGTGCATTTAAAAATTGTTTTGTCTTGCTTCCCCTTCCCCGGCAGCCACGAGTCTCCACAGACGTTTGCAGACATTTTCTGTGTTTTGCTCACCTATGTATTTTCTCAAATGTATTTCTCTATAGGCAAATATCTTTAATTTTGAAAAGTCTAACATCGGATTTTCTTGTATAGATTTCCGTTTCTGATCTAGGAAATCTTTGCCTGTTCCCAAGTTGAGAAGAGAACCTCGTTTCCTTCTAGAAGCTGTGCGGTTTTAGCTCGTGTGGTGTAGGTCGGCGATCTGCCCTGAAGAAAAGTGCCTGTGACGTGTGCAGAGGGAAAGGTCCCTTTGTTCTCGTGCCGGTCGCTGGGAAGGCGTCCGCTCTTCTGTTCACCTCTGAGATTATACTTACGCGCGCTTCGTAGCAGTGGCTGTCCCCCTCTTGGATGCGGGGAAGCGCTGTCGCACGGGCATGACGCCGCATGTCGGGGGGAGGCTCGCCGCAGAGCCGGTCCCTGCAGCTTCCGGAACGGAGCCCGGGGGCGTCAGCCTGGACCGAGCGTGTGGCATGTCGAGTTTTGGCAGAAAGACGATGTCC
>NC_044316.2:3950841-3982340 GCF_007474595.2 Lynx canadensis
GAGAGGGAGACACACAGAATCTGAAACAGGCTCCAGGCTCTGAGCTGTCAGCACAGAGCCCGACGCGGGGCTCGAACTCACGGACCGTGAGATCATGACCTGAGCCGAAGTCAGCCGCTTAATCAACTGAGCCACCCAGGCGCCCCTGTTGGCCATCTTTATGTCTTCTTTGGAAAAATGTCTATTCAGATTCTCTGCCCATTTTTAAATTTGTTTTTGTTGTTGTTGTTGTTGTTTTGGTGTTGAGTTGTATAAATTTTTTATATATTTGGACCCCTTACTGGATACGTCATTTGCAAATACCTTCTTCCATTCAGTAGGTTGCTTTGTTGTTTTGTTGATGGTTTCACTGCGCAAAAGCTTTTTGCTTTGGTGCTTTAGTCCCAGTAGTTTTAATTCTGCTTTTATTTCCTTGCTAGAGGAGACAGATCTAGAAAAACGTTTCCATGGTCGCTGTCAAAGAGACTATTGCCTGTGTTTTCTTCTAGGAAGGAGTTTTATGGTTCAGGCCTCACAGTTAGGTCTTTAATATATTTTGAATTTACTTTTGCGCATGGCGTAAGAAGGTGGTCCAGTTTCGTTCTTTCGCGTGTCGCGTAGCTGTCCGGTTTTCCCAACACCATTTGTTGAAGAGACTGTCTTTTATCCATTGTGTATTCTTGTTTCCTTTATCATAGGTTGATTGAGAGAGAGAATCCCAAGCAGGCTCCACACCATCACCATAGAGCCCAACGAGGGGCTCGAACTCACAAACCGTGAGGTAACAACCTGAACCGAAACCAAGAGTTTCATAAAGTTTTAGGGCATTTTTAAACACTCCAAAAAGAGACCCTACACCCGCTAACAGTCACTCCCCGTTCCCGCTCCCCCACTACTCCCTCAGCCCCAGGCAACCACTGATCCACTTTCTGTCTCCAGAGATTTGCCCATTCTCCGTGTTTCACATGAATGGGATAATATAATATGTGGCCTTTTGTAGCTGATTTTTTTTATTAAGCATAATGTTTTCCAGGCCCATCCATGCTGTGGCATGTGTCGATCCTTCACTCTCTTTATTGTCAAATAATATCCCGTTGTATTATTTTCTTCACATTTTCTTCATCCATCAGTGGATGGGGCTTTGTTTATTTTGTTTTATTTTTTTATGTTTATTTATTTTTGAGAGAGGGACAGAGACAGAGGGTGACAGGGGGAGGGGCAGAGAGAGTGGAAGCCACAGAATGCAAAGCAGGCTCCAGACTCCGAGCTGTCAGCACAGAGCCTGATGCGGGGCTCGAACTCACGAACCGTGAGATCGTGACCCGGGCTGAAGTCGGACGCCTAGCTGACTGAACCACTCAGGCGCTCCTAGTGGGTGGGGCTTTGGGTCTTCCCCACTTTTGGACTATTGGTAATAATGCTGCTATGAAGACTCATGTACAAGATTTGATGTAGATGTATGTTTTCATTTCTTTTAGGTATGATGTACTTGGTTTTAAGAGTCTTTTTTGGAGAAGATTACCTACTTATCATTATAACTTTTTGACTTTTTAAGTGATATTTCTCTCAAGTTTTCCACTTCAGATGGTATCTATCGATTTCCTACCAAGAAAAAAAATTATGGCTCTTACACCACCTCCTACCTCCTCATTCCTACCAATCTTGGTTATACCTTGATTTTAGAGCGCCTGTGATAATACCTTCTACGTGTAGAAAATTGGGGAAGCATAGCTAGACATACTTTTGCGTTAACAGAGTTTGTAACATTAGCCTTCTTTTTCTTTAATATTTTGATTCCGGTGTTCCCCAGCATTTTTAGTATTATTGTCTGAACACATTCAGTTTAGGACTACGTTGTGTGATTACACCCAGAAAGAAGGAGCTGGGATCCAAAGCGGTGCTTCTCACAGTGTGGTCCCCAGACCAGGAACATCGACATCACTGGGGACCTTTTAGAAAAGCGAGACCTCAGGCCCCACCCCAGACCTGCTGAATCAGAAGCTCTCGGGGTGATTCCCGGCAGCCTCTGTCTGAACAAGCCCTCCAAGTGATTCTGATGCACATTCAAGTTTGGGAACAGTGCCTTATGTCATCCGTCCTCTTCATCGCATTATTCTGTTCTGGAATACTTCTCCTAGGAACTTTTGTTTTACATGAGACAAATGGGTGGTAAACGTTTATGCCTTGGCTATCTGCAAATGTCTTTTGTTTTTTTAGTGTTTATTTTTGACAGAAAGAGAGAGTGGAGCGGGGAAGGGGCAGAGACAGAGAGGGAGATACAGAATCTGAAGTAAGCTCCAGGCTTTGGGTTGTCAGCACAGAGCCCGATGTAGGGCTCGAACTCATGAACGGTGAGATCATGGCCTGAGCTGCAGTCGGATGCTTCCAGGCGCCCCTGGAAATGTCTTTATTTTAGCATCAGACTTCACTGGTGGGATCACTGGTTTTTAGCCTCATTACCATCTTCCTTCAAAACATTTTCAGTGTCACCCGCTAATCTTCTAATACCCAGCGTGATGGAGGAGACATCTAGTGGGGGAAGGGGGTCAATTCTTTTGTTCCTTTGTAAGTAACCTTTTTTTTTTCCTTTCTAGAACCACTAAAAAATAATAATAATAAATAAAAATACATAAAATTAAAAAAAAAAAAACAAAAGAAAACAAAAAACTGTTTCTTACCGTGAGAGCCTGTCTTCCCCTGACTTTTTCGGTCCCTCTCGTTTTGGCAGTGTGGTGGTGTGGAACATAGTCAAGAGAGAAGCCATCTGCGGCAGCCCGGCGGCCGGCCTCAACGTGGGGAATGCCACGACAGTGATCTTCTCGAGGTGCCGAGACGAGATGTTCGTTACTGCCGGAAAGTACGTGTCTGCGGTCGGCGTTTTCAGAACTCGTTTCAGAACTGCGTTTGCTTGTGCAGAAAGCACGGCCACTCGAGTTTGGGGAGGAACATAGTATTCGTCCCGGCAAATTCCCTTCCGTCGTAAATTTGCGTGACGCTGCAGTCCTTAAACATCCTTTGAACTGAAAGTCTTTTAAACACCGGTTAGTTGAGCATTCCGTGCTTCCCCCCGAGAAGGGTCTGCTTTCCCGCTGAATTGATTTCAGGTTCCGGTTACTTGTCACTGATAACGTTAACACGCCCTACGATGCATGCTCCCAGGGGAATGTGCCGGAATGCACAGATTGGCTTACAGGTTGACGTTTCTTAGCACCTGCTCTCGAGTTAGGCCTCCTGAAAGGAGAGTTTGCGAATGAACTGTGCCAGGAGCCCTCAGGTGTTTGATTTTTAGCCACGTGAGATCATTTCCAGCAGTGACAGCTTGTCACCAGCCAATGGGGACCAAGCCAGAGGCCAGCATCTGTCTAACAGAAGAAGTTAATTTACAGATTCACCAACAGGGCCCTGCTTGGAGTTTGAGGTGAAGTCCGCACAAAAGCATCCTCTCTAATGTGGTGTGTCAGTTCAGAGGTCGAAAAGCTGTCGGGCGCCTGGTGGCTCGGTTGGTTAAGCATTCGACTTTGGCTCGGGTCACGATCTTGCGGTTTGTGAGTTCGAGCCCCGCGTGGGGCTCTGCACTGACAGCTCAGAGCCTGGAGCCTGGCTCAGATTCTGTGTGTCTCTCTCTCTGCCCCTCCCGTGCTCATGCTCTGTCTCTCTCTCTCAAAAATAAACAACCAATTAAAAAAAAAAAAAAAAAAAAAGCTCTGAACGCAGTGGGGTCGAGGTACCTGTTGGGCGGAACTATCTTTTTCAACCCCACTGTCGGCTCCCATCTGTGACGTCACTGGCTACTTTTCAGCCAGATCAAAGAAGTGGTCCTGCCCTACGTCTCAGCCATTTCCAGCCCCCACCCTGGGGTACGCAGCCCGCCTTTGTTCCGGGGTAATTATGTGTGTGCACGCGTTTACTTCCTGGCCATGAAACTGGCTGGCCGAATGGAAACCAGCCCCTGGGGAGCGAATCTCACTAGGAGAGCGCCCTGAGCCTGAAGCAGCTGCCCGTGTCCTACCCCTGTCTTCAGAGGCAACTCACCACCACGCAGGGCTTCTTCGTTGGGGTCCTTGTTTCCTGAGGGTCCAGCTGCTGGTGTCCATGGACACGCTTACTCCAGGAGCCGAAACTTGAATTGAAGCCCCTTTCCCCCCTTCCCCTCCCCCTCGTCCTTCCTTCCCCTGCCCCTCCTCCCCCTCCCTTCTCCTCCTTCCCCCCTCATCCTCCCCTCCACCTTTCTCCCTCTCCCTGTTTCTCCCTGTCCCCCTCCTCCCCCTTCCCCTCCCTCTCTCCCTGCCCTGCAAATGAAAAAAATATAAATATTTTTAAGTTTATTTATTTATTTTCAGAGAGACAGAGACACCTGAGAGGGGAAGGGGCAGAGAGAGAGGGAGAAAGAGAGAGATTCCGAAGCAGGATGTGCACTGTCAGTGGGGCTCAGACTCACGAACCATGAGATCATGACCTGAGCCTAAATCAAGGGTGGGAGGCTTACCGACTGAGCCACCCAGGCGCCACCCCCGCCCCACCCCCAGCAAATTTTTTAAGGACAATCTGTATTCTAGGTCTGCTGTGGTTGCATGTGACAGTGATAGCCGAGAACAAGTAAGGACTCCTGCGTTAAGATTTCTGGTATGGCACCCATGATATCCTCCATGATGGTCCCTATTTCAGATACTCCACTATATCATCCCTCATGAGAGATCCTGCAAATTCCAATTTGATGTCCAAGTGACATCTACCAGGAAGGCCATGGAAAAGCTGATTTTTTTTTTTTTAATTTTGAAAGTACGCAAAGTATGTATTGGAACAAGAAATAGATTTGTATTCAAATAAGAAAGTATTCAAAATACTTCTTTTTTTTTTTTTTTAATTTTTTTTCAACGTTTATTTATTTATTTTTTTTGGGACAGAGAGAGACAGAGCATGAACGGGGGAGGGGCAGAGAGAGAGGGAGACACAGAATCGGAAACAGGCTCCAGGCTCTGAGCCATCAGCCCAGAGCCCGACGCGGGGCTCGAACTCCCGGACCGCGAGATCGTGACCTGGCTGAAGTCGGACGCTTAACCGACTGCGCCACCCAGGCGCCCCTCAAAATACTTCTTAAGCACTTACTATGTGCCTAACTCTGGAAGCTAAAAAAAAAAAAAAAAAAAAAAAAAAAAAAAAAAGAAAGCTGAACTTGATCTATTTTTGTTTTTTTATTTTTATTTTCTTTTAAGGTTGACTTACTTAAGTAATCTCTACGCCCCATGTGCCCAATGACCCTGAGATCAAGAGTCACATGCTGTACTGATGCGGCCAGTCAGTCTCCCTGATCCATCTTTTTTTTTTTTTTTTAAATGCTTGTTTATTTTTGAGAGAGAGAGAGAGAGAGACTGAGTGTGAGTAGGGGAGAGGCAGAGAGAGAAAGGGAGACACAGAATCTGAAGCAGGCTCCAGGCTCCAAGCTGTCAGCACAGAGCCCGATGAGGGACCCAAGCTCACGAATTATGACATCGTGACCTGAGCCGAAGACGGACGCTCAACCGACTGAGCCACCCAGGTGCCCCCCCCCATCAATCTATTTTTAAATTAATCTTTCCTGCCTTCAACTGTTAGCTTCAGCTCTGATGTTGCTCGCAATATGTTTCTACAGTTACAAATTCAGATTAGCTCAATATGTAATGAGTAAATGCCAGTTATATGCCAAATCTCGTGTCAGGTACTGATTTCGTTTGGCCTTTGGTTACTTAGTCTCCTTTCTCATGAAGACAGGATTCTCCCTAATGAAGTACTTGCTCTTGAAAATATTTCCTCACAACTGCAGACCTTGAAAGAAACATACTTAGTGGGGCGCCTGGGTGGCTTAGTCGGTTAAACATTTGACTCTTGATTTTGGCTCAGGTCATGATCTCATGGTTCGTGGGATCAAGCCCCGCGTCAGGCTCTATGCTGACCACGTGGAGCCTGCTTGGGATTCCCTCTGTCTGCCCCTTCCCTGCTCTCTCTCTCTCTTTCTCTCTCTCTCAAAAATAAATAAACCTAAATTTTTTTTTAATAAATAAACTTAAAAAAAAAAAAGAAACATACTTAGGGAACTCTGGTTTGCCCTCTCTTTTTATTTTATTTATTTATTTTGAGAGAGAAAGCATGAACAGAGCAGAGAGAGAGAGAGAATCCCAAGCAGGCCTTGCACTATGAACCCAGAGGGGGCTCGAACCCACGAACCACGACATCACGACCTGAGCCGCAATCAGGAGTCAGACGCTGAACCGACCGAGCTGCCCAGGCGCCCCTGGTTTGCTCTTCATTTGTTTAGTTTTTGGCATTTCTGTTTGCTCTCACTGCAGTGGACAGAGCGCTCGTTGGGTGTGAATCCTTGCTCTGCTGGTGTTCGGGCTCTGCGTTTTCTCATTTGGACAGCGGCGGGATCCGAAAAACTACTCAGAGGGTGGCTGGAAGGGTCGAGTGGAAGATTTTAAGGAGAACCCTGGGCCTAGCAAACCCTCAGCAATACCCCGTTCTGTCCCCCTTAGCTGCCTCTTCAGGGGGAATACAGAAAACAGAGAAGATATGAAGAGGCTCTTACGTGGGTATCCATTTGCTTGGGGTTCTCTTCCACAGCGGGACAATTCGAGTATGGGAACTGGATCTCCCAAATAGAAAAATCTGGCCAACGGAGTGCCAGACCGGTCAGATGAAAAGAATAGTCATGTGTATTACAGTAAGTATGACTCTTAAGTGTTACTGTCTGTAACCATTGGTACACATTCCAAGGGGTGTGTGCGTGTGTGCGTGTGTGTGTGTGCCAGCTCACGTGCACACATACGTAAGTGTGTGTACCTTGGGCTGGGGGTAGGCAGGTGAGATCTGGACATAAGGGATGCTGATTGAGGAAGCACAGGTGAGGGAGAGACTCACTGCCCAGACACAGCTCCGGGAAGGTCTCATTTTACCGGGACTGGGGCTTCCATCAGACCCCAGAAACCCGCCTCACCTAGACAGAAGCCGTGTGGCCAGGAGGCATTCAGAAGCCGCAGCACACTCCCATGCCACTGTTTCTTGCTTCCACCACTGGAAAGAAAGTCCCCAACAGTGACACTCATGGTTGAAATGCAGTCTCTTCTATAAAGAGGAATTATTCCTATGTTTTTAATGTGGACGCATGCGTTCACACAGATGACTCCCTTCCCCATGGACTTATTTCTCTTTAGGCAATGCGTCCTCATTTTATACAGACAGACTTTGGAAAATATGAGATAAAGCAAATACACATTCTCTTTGGAGGAGCAAACCTTCATCCCAGGAGCCCTACAGAGGCATCTCCGGAACCGGAGCTGGCGGGATATCTACGCATGTGGATCTAACGCCAGACACTATAGGCTTCCCCCGGAAACGCACAGGCTAACTGGACTCACATATTTCCTCCATTTCTGAGTCTGGCCCTAATTCTGCCCCCCACCCTCCCACCCCCCTGAGGCTGTTCTTACCCATCGTAGAGTCTGCAGAAATTGAAGTAGCCGTGAGCACCTTTGGAGGTCTTTATGGGGCCTCAGAGAAAGTTCGTCCCATCCCTGATCAGGGCCCACGGGCATCGCTGAGAAAAAAACACCTGTCTTTACGTCCCTCCTCCTCTCTGATCAGATTGCCGTCGATGATAGCTTTTTCTACCTTGGTACCACAACTGGAGATATTCTGAAAATGAACCCAAGGACCAAGCTGTTGGCGGACACTGGGCCTGCGAAGGACAAATTCAGCCTGGTGAGTAGAGACCCCCAGAGTCTGCTCTGCCCTGCTCTTTTCCGGTGATTTCCTCCCTCCACTGGTAGCACAGACCTACATTAAGAGTCTGCATTCAAAAGAAAAAGTGTATGTTGTACCGAAGGCCACGCCGAAATTTGCAAGGTGCATAAACTTCTTCCCTGAGCAAACGTATTTGTCAGCATCCTCAGTTAGGGAATCAGACCTTCCAAGCACAGGGCCTGCGGCTCTGTGATTTATAACCACGTTGCTGCCAACATTTCGACAGCCCTGTTACCATATATAAGAGAAATGTGCTTTTTGATCTATAATACCACATATAGACATGCATGTGCGTGTAATTTTTGTCCCAATCTAATAACTAGTCTTAGATTTTAACTCCAGCCAGCACCGTAAGTCATAAGCAAGACCTAGAAGTTGTCGATTTTTAAAAAATTTTTTTAAACATTTATTTATTTTTGAGAGACAGAGAGAGACAGAATATGAGCAGGGGAGGGGCAGAGAGAGAGGGAGACACGAGAATTCGCAGCAGGCTGCAGGCTCCGAGCTGTCAGCACAGCGGGGCTTGAACTCACCAACCACGAGATCATGACCTGAGCCGAAGTCGGACGCTTAACCGACTGAGCCACCCAGGCGCCCCGAGAAGCTGTCGATTTTTATATTTGCAGGATTCCTAACAATTCTGGCTGAAAGTCCAGAAAGACTTTGATATCTAAACCAAAATAAAATATAATGCGATCAAAGGAGAGTTTCACAGAGTAAGCGCGGCTGTTTTCAGTACCCCCAGAAAGTTAACAAGGGCTGTTTCCACTAATCTTTGCATTTGAGAGCAGATGGTCCTAACTAAGCTTAGATACTTATCCACTCAGCAGATATTCCCGAGAAGACTTGGAATCCTGAACCATGTTCTGGGAAGATGTTAGGGTTTCCTTAATCATGCAGCCATTTAATAATACTCAAGTTTTGTTGTTGTTGTTGTTGTTTTTAATAATACTCAAGTTTCCAAGGACATGCCTAAGAGTGAGAAAAAGCTATAGTACGGGTAGAGAAGGGTTTAGAAATAATGCCACAGAAGATCAAGATGTAGTCTCGATAATGTTGTCCAAGTTATTTTTAGGAGGCAGATTCCAGTATGTTAAACAGATAAAAGCCAACGCAGATCAGTTCAAGGAGAGCAAGGCTCAGAACCCTGCTGTTTCCAACTCCTGAGATACTGCCAGAGGGCCCCATAAAACGTGTGAAAAGTACTGATCTGGATATTTTTTGCACCCTCTTCCCCCAGCACTTGGGATCTAACCACATTTCCCCCCCCCAAAAAAAAAATTGTTGGCCGTCTTCATGTTTCTCAAGCTTTTGGTACCTACGTGCCTTGCATAGTGCACTGTGGATGGTTTACTCCTAACCATTTAAGCCTGACGGTAAATTCCATAAAGAAATGATTCTAAGATGCCTCTTATACAAATAGAAAGAAAGTAATTCTTTTTGTTTTTTATTTTAGAGAGAGAGAGAGCAGGGGAGGGGCAGAGAGAGAGGGAGAGGAAGCATCCCAAGCAGGCTCTCCACGCTGTCAGTACAGAGCCCCATGTGGGGCTCGATCCCACGACCCTGGTATTATGACCTGAGCCAAAAATCAAGAGTCGGATGCTCAGCCAACCGGCCGAGCCACCCAGGCATCCCGGAACTCTTACATAACTCTTACGGGATGAAGGGATAGGAAGTATCACTGAACACATTTGTTTGGAATATTATGTGATCTTGGGCAGTAACCCATTTTGAAAATCTACTTAGGGGCATCTGGGTGGCTCAGTCAGTTAGGTATCTGACTTTGGCTTGGGTCATGATCTTCAGCCTCATGGATTCCAGCCCCATGTGGGGCTCCATGCTGACAGCTCGGAGCCTGGAGCCTGCTTCGGATTCTGTGTCTCCGTCTCTGCCCCTCCCCTGCTCACGCTCGCTCTCTCTCTCTCTCAAAAATAAACATTAAAAAATTAAAAATATAAAAAAAGAAAAAAGAAATCACACTTTGAGGCCCTGTTGAACACTTTATCTCTTGCTTCCCCAAGTCCCCAGACACATGCTAAGAATATTCACTCCTGGGTCATCTCCCTGGACAACGGGCCAGGCATTTATTGACTTGTCCTCCCACAGTGCTTCTGGAACTGGGGCAGCCAGACAGGGGGAGGGGGAGCCACATAATTCTGCTCCATGCCTTCATATTCTGGAACCTTGCTTTTTCCTCTCCAACATGAAATGCTTTTTGAACCAGAACAGGCAGAACTCAACGTAATGTAACTCGAAGGGACATGATATTTGTTTTATGATGGTCAAAGTTTGTTAAGACAAGCCTGAAAAAAGTCACTAGCTGTACTATTACCAAAAGCTTTACCATGAAATGTTGGTCATACACATTTTAAAATCAGAACTTCACAGTGGGTGCTGTAAAATAACCATCCAATCTCCCCAAACTTCGAAGATGGCTTTGAGTTTAAATACGTCCTATCGTTGGTAAGGTTATATACTGCATGCTTTAGTTCAGAAAATATAGTCACCAAACAATGAGGGGTTATAAGAGTTATAAGTGTAGGAATTAAGTTCTGGGGGCACCTGGGCGGCTCAGTCGGTTGAGCGTCCGACTTCTGCTCGGGTCACGATCTCACAGTTTGTGGGTTCGGGCCCCGCGTCGGGCTCTGCGCTGACAGTGTGGAGCCCGCTTGGGATTCTCTCTCTCCTTCCCTCTCTGCCCCTCTCCCACTCACACATTCTCTCTCTCCCTCTCACACAAAATTAAATAAACATTAAAAAAAAAGAATTAAATTCTGGTGAAAACAGTGGCTGCTTGTGTGGCTGTCTTTCCATCTCCTGCTCTCACTCCATGTGAGTGGATGTAAAGTATTTATGTTTGATGCATTCAAAACGCACAGCTGGCTTTACAGGGAGGAAGTTTGGTGAAGCATGCTTGGTCCTTGCCAGACCGGGAAGGCTACTTCCGGCACGTAGGCTCGTTGTTGGCACTGGGCCCTTGTGTCCAGCCCAGGGGTGCATCCCAGGCGATCCCTTCATGAGCTTTCTCTAGACAACACATGCCAGCACTGACATAACCCCCTGGCCATCCCTCGTCCCAGGCCACACACTGACTCTTCCCGATGAAACCATTTGGCCTTTCTCTCAGTGCTGTTTCTCCCCCAACAGGGAGTGTCCACCATCAAGTGCCTGAAGATGGGGGGGTTGTTGGTGGGTTCCGGAGCCGGATTGCTGGTCTTCTGTAAAAGCCCCAGCTACAAACCCATCAAGTAAGTTCCAGACTCCATGGGGTTGGGATGGGGAAAGACCCACCAGCGGGAGGTCTGCGTAAAGCCAGGGGCTGTGAGATATTGGCAAAGTCGTATCTGGTAAAAGAGTTGCATCTTACTGTGAAAACGAGCGGCTGGAATCACAACCGATGATTTCGTTGCCGGTGAAAAGACAATAGCTCGTGTTGAATCGAGACAAAGTAGCCCCCGATGACCCAAAGGGGTATACTGCCCTTCTAATAAACACATAAATTATGATTTCACTTGATACATGGAGCCATGACGGCAGATAAGACGCGGTTATAAAGATACCCAGCCAATAACCTCAAATTTCAAACTTTGAAAATTTGCGGATTCCGTAGAATTTCTGATGCCATGCGTACCTATTATGCGTCAGGCACTCTGCCGGTATGACTACTACTATTCGTTTGAGTACAAGTCTTGATACAAATAGCCAACCTTCACCAGCTACTTCTTTGTAGTAGATACTCCACCATGTACTCTTTATGGATTATCCAATTAAAATGAAACGCAAGAAAACTTTATCCATTGTCCTTAGTAGGTGTTCATTGAGCCCCTCTGTCCAAACCAGTGTGCCAGATGCTATTAAAACATAAAGAAAGTAAGATATGGTCTTTGTCCTTCCAGAACTTAGAGTCTGGTTTGGGGATAAGTTCTACACGTACGAAAAAGTCCTCAGAATACAAGATAATATGTATACACAAATCTCATAGTCCAGATAAAGTAAAACGTATTATAGATATGTTACAAAGGACGTCAGAGAAGGGGGCGATCCCACGGGGGTAGTGGGCAGAGGGGCAGAGGCAGAACTTGAACGGAGTTTCAGCAAAATCAGATGGTCCTAGATACGCTCCCTGTGGCCTCGGCACAGCCCCAAGGGAGCTACAGGATTGTAGGAAGTGCATCAGCTGTCTTCATTCGGACAGATCTGTGCCGAGCATTCACTAGGTACCTGGTGCTATTCTGGGTGCGCTTGGGGTACGGCAACGAACAAAGCAAACAGAAATGAAGGGAAAAGTCCCTGCTCTCGTGGAGCTGGTGTTGCAGCAGGAGGGAAAAGACGGTCAGTAACACAGTAAACAAGGAATTACATCGTATTGAAGGCTGGTGAGAACCGTGGAGACAAATGGAGTTGGAGATACAGGAAGGGGGGACTAGGGTTTGAAGAGAGAGGGGACAGGTAGCAATTTTAAATTCAGTGCCCCCCGGATAGGTCTTCTTGAGAACATATGGGGACCGGTTTTATGTTTGTGTGAAGGGGACCAAGAGAGGGAGGCTACTCCAGGGCAGCGTTGGCTAGACTCTGGATACATGGAGTGAGTATAAGAAAATGAACCCCCTAGTTTTCTAGCACCTTGTTTTGAATACACAGACGTGATGTCCCCATTGTAACGAAGATGGTTAGATTCAAGGCACTTATTACAGGGTCTGTGCTGTGTAAGCCTCCAAACTAACCTTGTGTGACAGGATAGCCTCCCCTTGGATGCGGTAATTTCTACCTCCTTGGGTTTTCGTGGGTTAAGAAAGTAGCTCCCGTGAGAAGTCAGGAAGGTATTATGATGAAGCAGACTGCCGGAGTTCAGGGACCCCTGGCCTCACCCCACATAGCCCTGGCCTTCACCTTGTCTTCTAGGGAGCCCACATGCCAATAGCCAGTATTTCTATTGGCTGCCCTCCATGGCCTCATGTACATGACCTCCATTATCTCTAATCCTCACTGAGACCCTGCAGAGGAGAAATTATTCTGCGGTTGAATGGACTGAGGCCCGGGGATTTCTGGCGATGTATCCAGAGTCGCAGAGCTCTATCTAGTTAGTGAAGAATCCGGCATGTGACTTGGGGTCAATCCTTTCTTCATTAACCGTTCTGCATCCCACCAACAAATGGATCTTTGTGAAACACTGCGTTTCCCACGCTGATCCCTTGCACAAGAACCCCTGTTACATTCTGATTGTTAAAACTAAATCGGTTGCAGAGCAAGATTGGGTTTTTAGGGCCTCATTCATTTTTCTGCTCTCTTTTTTTTTTTTAAGTTCATACTTGTTAAACATTTGGGAAACAGAAGGATCTGAAATGGGGAAGAAGAGAAAACAGTCCCTGAAAGTTCTGGTGAAGATAGTCACCGCTAACATCTTGTTACTTCTCCCGGTCTGCGTTCTTCGTACACATTTTGAAATAATTGTACTTATTTTGTGTATGAAATTCTATTTTCTGGTTTATTTTTACTTAAGGCGAGCATCATCAACATTTTCAATGTTACTGTTTTTTAAAAAACTGTGGTAAAATATACATATACTCCATAAACGTTTCAACATGGCTTTACTGGCTAGGCAAATATCTTTGAGAAGTTGCCGTCCCATAGACGATTTAACCATTCCGTTATTATTAAATAGTTCCAACTTTTTTTCTCTTTTCGTTAAGGTTATAATAACATCCTTTGACATCAAGGCTTCTCCCCTCCCCCAGTTTTAGGATTACTTCCCAGAAATGGCATTAATAAAGTATTCGACTGCCATGGTGGTTTGTGCGCATTGCCTGCCTGGAATGTTCCCTCTATCCAGATCCTGCCAGTGTTTCACAACCCATTTTAGACTCTCTGTTGCTGAGGAAGCCCCCTCCTCTGCCCCCGACTATCATAAACCATGCTGGCCTCTCCCTCTGCTGACCACGGGCACCCAATATTGTGAGTCACTCCTGCCTCTCCGATCGCGTCACCTCCCTGAAGTTATGTCCCAGGTCATATGCCTGATTTGTATCCTCTGTAATAAATACTCCCTGATTGAGTGACTCCACCTTCTTGCTTCTCCTGAAAGGAAAATCCAGTTACAAGGTGGCATCACTTCTATCACCCTTCGAGGGGAAGGACACCACTTTTTTGTAGGAACGGAAGAATCCCACATTTATCGGGTCAACTTCACGGATTTCAAAGAGACTCTCATTGCAACCTGTCACTTTGAAGCTGTCCAGGACGTTGTCTTTCCATTGTAAGTAGAAGAGCAAAGGACTTTTGCTCCTAACATCAATGAAAACATGGAGGTCTGACACAGTGTGCCAGGAAGTGTGGTTTTATCATGTTAATGCATTTTCAACATCCATTAACATAATTGGGATTTTTTTTTTGTCCTTAAGGTTTTCGATTAGAGTCAGTTATCCTAATAGCAATTGTAATTTAATATCATAAATTACAGTAATAATTATAAATATAATACTGGTATTTTCTTATTATTTAATAAGAATTCTTAACAATAATTATTTCTATTACCTTCACCACGTCTCTACATTTGTTTTCACAATTGAAATTTGGGCTTCTTTTGAATGTTGGCTTTTCTAATAAGCCCATCAGGGAAACATTTCTGTTTTCGCAATGCTGTCTGGAGAAACCTTAGTAGTGCCTTTTTTCAAACTTCTTTCAACTGGGTCTTTTAGATTGGGCATACTTAACGGTGGTGGCCTCAGGAGGTCTCCTGGACCTCTTGGTGATCTTCTGGATTTCTTGGTAAATCCCACACAAAACAAGTGAAACAAACAACCATTAGCAGCTGTGACATCAAAAAAAAGTCGTTTGCCATGATTTGCTTTTGAAATACATTTTGTCTCTGGCAACATTCATCCCACAAAGCTGATCAGACAGGTTTTGCTCTGACCTTCCTCAGCATGAACTTGAATTTGCAAAACTTGAATTTGCTCACGATCATGAAATGTGCTTTGGGTTCCCTGAGTCCTTGAAAGTGGGCTCTTCTAAATGTTTCTAAGAGTGAAAATGGCTCGTGCTTCCTACCAGGGGGATCTTTTTGGAAAACTGGTTAGTCAGGGGCGCCTGGGTGGCTCAGTCAGTTAAGCATCTGACTTCAGCTCAGGTCATGATCTCCCGGTTCGTGGGTTTGAGCCCCACATTCATGGGTTGGAGCCCCACATTGGGCTCTGTCATGACAGCTCAGAGCCTGGAGCCTGCTTCCGATTCTGTGTCTCCCTCTATCTCTGCCCCTTGCAGATCGATCTCTCTCTCTCTCTCTCTCTCAAAAATAAACATTTAAAATTTTTTAAAAATTAAAAAAAAAATAAAACTGATTGGTCATTTTCTTTCCATGTCACTGTTTTCCTCTTTTTTCTAAGGAGCTTGGTAGAATCAATTGGTAAAAATTATTTGGCCCCTGGGGCCTTTTATAAGAGCAGATTTTCAACTATCTTTTCGAATACAGGATTTGTAACTCTTCTTTTTCTCCCCACCTCCTTTTTTTTAAACAGCTTTATTGAAATATAATTCACCTACCATAAAGTTTACCCATTTAGAGTGTGCAGTTCAATCATTTTTGCGTATTACAGAGTTGTGAAACCATCACCATAATCTAATTGTAGAACGTCGCATTATCCCCAAAAGAAACCTATCAAGAGTCAGTACCCTCTTCCTGCTTTGCTCCCTCTCCCCTCCCCCCGCCCAGCTGTGGAGAAAACAGCCCAGAGGAAGGACGTGGGGTAAATGAGCATCATGTAAGGGAACACACGCTTCCTCTCCTTGCTGATTCATCTGTGTTAATGTACATTGTTTTCAGCTGCTATTACTTTGTACGCCAAAGCATTGATATATTGGGGGAAAATATGTATGAACCAAAGCAACTTCTGCAATATTCTGCCATCACGTGCCTCTTTGCCAACTGCATATGAGCTAATACACATTACAGAAACATGCATTGTAGCAAAAGAAACTGTCTCTTTTTTTCAACCTATTGGTATTGTTTAATTTTAGGTAAGTCTTGGTCTTCTGTAGAATTCGATCTGTTCGTACTTATTTATGTCAAATGAGTTTATAGATATTTTCTATTTAACAAGGTTTCTTTTTTTCTTGTTTACTTTTCTTGTCTTTTGCTGTGTGGCCATCATGTTTTTCGGTCCTCCCTTCCCCTCCCCTGCTCCCCATGACTTGGAAACTATTCACTTTGTTTTTATTCACTTAGTGATTTACCCTTGAATTTCTAATATAAATTATTTTTCTTTCAAACACTAGAGTTAACCAACATTTATATCATATTTTCCAAAGGAGCAAGAGTCTCGGCATATTTTATCTCCCTCTCACCGTCTCTGATGATAACATTGTTTAGAATTAGACTCAGATTGGGGCGCCTGGGTGGCGCAGTCGGTTAAGCGTCCGACTTCAGCCAGGTCACGATCTCGCGGTCCGTGAGTTCGAGCCCCGCGTCAGGCTCTGGGCTGATGGCTCAGAGCCTGGAGCCTGTTTCCGATTCTGTGTCTCCCTCTCTCTCTGCCCCTCCCCCGTTCATGCTCTGTCTCTCTCTGTCCCAAAAATAAATAAACGTTGAAAAAAAAAAATTAGAATTAGACTCAGATTATATAGTTATTATCTTTTACAAATAATTACTTTTAGCTTTAACTATAACTTTTGTTTTTTGCTTTTATCACCCTCTTTTTCTTTCACACATCTCCCTATTTGATTTTTTTCTATGTTGTTCATGGGGGAAGGGGTGGGGGATGGTAATTCTTTCAGAGATAGTCTGTGTGTAGAAAATTTGGTCCTTACTTATCTGAATATATTTTTGTTTTACCCTCGGATTTCAGTGATAATGTGGCTAGGTATAAAAAGTATTTTAATGAACATTGTATTGAAATATACTTACAGAAAGTATATAAGTCATAAGTAACCGCCTCAATGAAATATCACACCTATAGGACTACCACCTGGTCAAACAATAGAATATTTCCATCACCCAAAACACCCCTTTCAATCACTACCCTTACCCTTTTCCTTAAAGAGAATCACTACCTGGGCTTCTAGCCCCATAGATTCATTTTACCTGCTTTTGACCTTCATGTAAATGGAACAATTCATTATGTATTTTGGAGGTCATATTTTTTTCTCTATGGAACCTTTTAATGTGACTGTCACACATAGCTTATCCTTAGTAGTTTTTTTGTCAATAGTTTTATCATTTAACTGAGAGAAGTGTGTTAAAGCCTCAAGCAATGAACATTGATTTCTTCCTTTATTTCTGTCAGTTTTTGCTTCATGTATTTTTGAAGGGTGTGTGTATGTGTGTGTGTACATTAGCATATATATATATATATATATATATGCACATCTAATGTATTGACATTTTAATCATTATTAAGTGTACCCTCTTCATTTCCAGTAATTCTCTTTGATTTGAAATAAGATATTAATGTATTCATCCCAGCTTTGTTGTTCTTCGTATATATTTTACAAAATACTTTTACTTTCAATATAGTGTATCTTTAAAGTTCTTCTCTTGAAACGGCATGTAATTAGTTATTGCTTTTCTATCCAGTCTAAAAATCTCTACATTTTATTTAGAATGCTTAGTCCATTTACTCTTAATGTAATTTTTGATCTAGTAGTATTAAATCTTCCTTTGTTATTTGTTTTCTTTTGTCTCATCTGTTCTTTGTTCTTCTATTCTTTCTTTCCACCTTTTGCTTTTTTTTTTTTTTTAATTTTGTTAACGTTTATTTATTATTGAGAGACAGACAGAGCGTGAGCATGGGAGGGCCCAAGAGATGGGGAGACACAGAATCCGAAGCAGGCTCCAGACTCTGAGCCATCAGCACAGGGCCCAACGCGGGGCTCAAACCCACGAACTGTGAGATCATGACGTGAGTCGAAGTCGGGCGCTCAACCGACTGAGCCCCCCGAGGCGCCCTCCACCTTTTGCTTTAATCAAATGTTGTTAGTGTTACATTTTCATTGCTCTGTTGGCTTTCTACCTATACATCTTTGCATTAATTTTTTTTAATGGCTGCTCTAAGGATGATGATGTACATTTTTAACATATCACAGTCTGCTTAGAGTTAATGTTGAATTACTTCAAGTAAAATGCAGTCTGGGAACTTTGCGACAACTTCTCTTACCCCCATTCTTATTCTTGGTGCTTTTGTTTTCATGTATACCTACCTATTCATATTATTAACCCATTGATACAAAATTATAATTTTTGTTTTAAAAGAGTCATAAATCTTTGTCATAAGTATATATTATAATAATTTATAAGTATAATAAAATATAGTTTTTAGTTCTTTGTGGATATTACCTATTTGTTAATTTATTGGTATCATAGTTTCCTTTAATACTTTGAATGCAATTTAAATAGTTGCTTTAAAGTCTTTTGCCTGTTAATCCAATACCTTGATCTACTTGGAGTCAGTTTCTTTTGACTGCCTTTTTCTTGACTCGTATTTTCCTATTTGTCTGCATGTCTAATTACTTTTTGTTGAAAACTCAGCATAATAGATAATGCATATTATCGACATATATGTATTATCTACAGACATATTATCTACGTACATGTATATCTGCGTACATATCTTCATCTACATATAATGCAGTAACTCTGAATTCTGTAGTATTCTCTGAGGATTCTTGGCCTGGACTCAAACTGCAAACTTTATCTTTCTCATAGAATGCAGCAGCTGACATTTTCATGGCTTCCCACGGCTACTTTTTTGTACAGGTTCTGGGCAAGCCCATGGGCTTGTGTAATTTAGCATCCTCCCAAGGATTTGTGCAGAGATGAAACTCATCCTCTCCATGGTTTCCTTGCTTCTGGGGATTTTCCCCTAGTTTCCAGGTGTTCTTATGACCTCAGGCCCTGGCTTCTGATATGTTAAGCCTGTAAGGTCCATCTTTCTGCCACTCAAGCTGAACACAGTTGGTGAATGTATTCAGTTAAAAAGGGAAAAAAAAAAAAAAACCCTCCTAGGTTGATCCCATATAGCTCTGTCTTCAAAAATAGAATCCTTAAAAAAAAAAAAAAATCAATAGAATTAAAAAGAAAAGAAAAGAAAAGTAGAGTTCCTTCTGGTCTCTGCTTTTTCTTCCTCTTGGGGGTTCTCCCATGCACCTAGAATTTAGCTACCAGATGGGAATTTGGGCAGTGTTGATAATCTGAGTTTAGGTTTTATCCCGGTGGGTCTCTTGCTGTCACGATTTCCCCTTTTAATTTTCTAGGCCTTAACTCTGATCTCTGCATATCTGTAGCTGGTGAGGCTACGGTTTCTCTGCCATCTTTTTGTGTGGCTACTGCTGGCTAACCTTCGAATTAGCCAGAAACACAGTAATGATTCTGAACCCTTTCCGGTTGCCCTTTTACAAGAGCGAACACTCCTTGATTTCTGTTTACTTTCAAATGTCTTCATTGTCTTTAGGATTCGGGGTCCCTGTTGTCATGAATTCAATCCAGTGTTCATAACTGTTGTCTGTGGGAAGGTTAGTGTGGCTTCACTGCTCCCAACATTACAAGAAGTACCGTCTATTCGTGATTTTAATATTCTGTATTTCTCTCCAGTTCTGTTTCTTCGCAGATTCTATCTGGCTGATTTCTCTTTGTCATCAATATTTCTGGCCTATTTGATGGTAATCTCTCCTGCTTTCCCATATCTACTTCTACATCTTCTACCTCTACCCCTCTCTCTGTCATCTTTATCTGTGTCTTTATTTTATGGGCTTTTAGACGGGAGGCACACGGGCCTGATACGCCATCTCGATCCAATCAGTTTGTTTGTTTCTGGAACTTAACCTTTCAGATCCTAAACTAGGGACAGTCTGCTCCTTGAAGAGCTAATGTCTTGACTAGACTCCTGAAAAAGTAGACTGTCCATCAAGGGTAGGAAGAGTTTGGAAAGTTCTCTAGGTGTGCCCATTCTGTGATATTTGATTTTCACAAGGAGTCCATATGCCTCTTTAAAACCTCACTTTCCTCACAGGAGGGGGTCGTTCACTGAAGGCAGTGTCCTATATAAAGCCTCTCTAGTTTATTTTATTATTATTATTATTTATTTATTTGTTTGGTTTTGAGAGAGAGAGAGCGAGCACATGTGAGCAGGGGAAGAGGGGCAGAGGAAGAGTGAGAGAGAATCTTAAGCAGACTCCACACGCAGTGCAGAGCCCAATGCGGGGCTCGATGAGGGGCTTGATCCCACAACCCTGGGATCAAGACCTGAGCCAAAATCAAGAGTCAGATGCTTAACCAACTGAGCCACTCAGGCACCCCTCCAGCAGTCGCTCTTTCTAAGTAACTAGCCCACATTATAATTGTTTCTAGCCCACATCATAATTGTTTTTCTCCAAGCCCCAAAGCTAAGTATACAGAAAAGATCCACTTTTTATTAATTCCAAAGTGTATGGGAGAGGGACTCTCTTTTCCTGAATGTGCCTTTGACGAAATGTAGAGATTTCTTGAGAAGCCCTTGTATCTAGAAGTTAGCTCAGCCCCCACAGAGGCTGTAGCTATAAATTCATATCTATAAAGCAGGTGGGCTTTACCCCAGTATTCTTTTTCTGATCCAAATTGGAATAACCTGTAATTTTTGACATCATGGCGTTTTTCACTATATTTACAAGTTGTCCTTTAAAAAAAAAAAAAAAAAATGCGGACAAACCAATCGCTCTGGGTTCACGTCCTTGTCCAGAGCCCCATACTTTCTCACAACCAAGCAAAGTAATGCTTTAGGTTATCTGCAGGCGTGCAATCTAGCACACGTGTCATTTTTGTCTTTGAAATTGTTAACGACTATCTACTTTACAGGAGAAGTTTTGTTTAGCTTGTCTTAATATCAATATTCCACAGACCCATTTGATCTCCTGTCCACCAGGACATTTAAAGACTTTGAAATTGACATTTTCCTTCTGGGCGACTTCCTCCCAACCCATCCTCCCGGGGAAAGGGCTACAAAAGATGGCCCACAGGTGATGTGTGGGCATTGAATGCCATTTTACACAAGGTTTCTGTAAGGCCATCAGACTTTGAGATACGTGGAGCCTAAAAGGCGTCCTTCCCTATATCCTCGTGCAATACATTGGCGAGTCAAACGTGCCTCTAAGAAACAGTATGCGTCGTGTATGGCTGCACCTCTTTATTCTCGCCGTGGCTCCTTTGCAGTGGCACCGCCGAGCTGTTTGCCACCTGTGCCAAGAAAGACATCAGGGTGTGGCACACGCTATCCAACCGGGAGCTGCTGCGGATCACCGTGCCCAATATGACCTGCCACGGCATCGACTTCATGAGAGACGGCAAGAGCATCATTTCCGGTAACGTTGACGTCATTTCCGGCACCGTTGACATCATTTCCGGCAACGTAGTCCTTATCGGGCTTTGGCGTGGGTGCCGGCTGTGGCTTTGGGAGTTGGCCTTCTCGTTCAACGCCGGTTTCTCCGGGTGGATACCCGGGAGCAGCGCCCCGTGGTCTAGCCCGCCCCTCCTTGCTTCTAATCCAGCCCCTCCTTGGAATTCCCTTCCCGCCGGGAGGCTTTCTGAGCTCAGTATGACCAAAGAGCAATTTCTCTTCCCCCAAAATGTCTGCATATAGCGTGCAGCCTTCTCTCCAGTAGGGGGATTTGGCAATTCGGTTACCAAACGGATCTGAGGCCTCGGCGAGTCGCGGGCACCTATGTTAACAACCCCTTTGGTTATTTGAGAGATTAAAAACCTGACTTAAACTGTGTTATGCCTCAAAGGGAATTCGTTTTTCGCTCAGCTGATCCTTCCACGCCGAAGCATTTTAACATAAAGCACGGACGCCATGACAGTCCACCTCTAAATACTTTGGTGTACATCCCTAAAAATAATATTTTGCCATGAAATAATAATTTCTCAATATCATCTTATGTTCACATCCTAAGCAAATTTCCCCAGTGGTCAAAACGTTAAGTTCGTGTGTTCACATCAGGGAAGAGTTAAGACTATCTTTAGGAGTAGCTGTTGTAGTGGTGATATCAGGAGCCCATCTCAGCCCCTCTTTTCCTGGTTCTGTTTCCTCTCCATTGGCTTCTCCTTCGGGCATGTCTTCCCACACAGCAGCCACCACCGGGAGCTCCTGGCTTACAGCATTTCCCTCTAATGGCCTTCACTTCAGACTACTTCTCATCTCCTCCCTTGTCTCAGCCACCACCATCCCCTAGATTATCCGAGCAGCTTTCTTCCACGGCTCCCGACCTCTGTTCTTCCCCACCACCCCTCTCCCCCAGTCTGCAGTCAACACAGAAGCCAGGAAATTCTTTTTAAGATGTGAGTCCGATCGTGCCATTTCTAGGGTTCACTCCTACATCCCTGCAGATGCCTCCAAGGCCCCTCTGTGACCTTCTCTCCTTCCCCACCTCCACCTTTTTAACACTGACTCTGTCTCTTACCATTCACCCCTTCTGGCCACGCTTGCTTTTTTGCTATCCCTCAGGCACACGGTGCACAGGGCCTTCGCTCTGGACATTCCATCTGCCTGGGTTGTCCTTTCACCGGGGGGCCCCGTGACTCACTCCCTTCACCCCCTCTCTTCTCAAGTCTTTGCTGAAATGGGATTTACCTCGAACATTTTATTGAAAATGTCAAAGATCCAGAGGTGACACTAAGGCTGATGAGAAGGAGCCAGCCACATGAAGACCTGGGGGAAGAGCATTCCAGGCAGAGGGAACAGCAGGGGCAGAGGCCCTGAGGGGGGAAATCACTTAGAGTATTTGAGGAACAGAAAGAAGCCAGTGTGCCTGGAGCTCAGTGGGTAGGGTGGGGGTCACGGTTGAGGGAGAGGTAGGAGAAGGTGAGGAGCTAGGTAGGGAGTGGAAAGTAGTTACCATGGAGGATAAAGGAGTTGAATTGGTAAGTGTAGTGAGAAAACCTTCTGAACTTTCTTGATCAGGGAGTCGACATGATTTTAAGAAGTGCACCCAGGCCCCTGCATAGGTCATTCCTTGAAGGGAGCAAGAGTCTGAGGCCAAGGAGGAAGCTGTTACAACAACCCAGGAGAGAGATGCTGGTGGCTTGGATGAGGGTAGGCCCAGCGGAAGGGTTGAGAAGTGGCCAGATTCAGGATGTTTTTTAGCTCTAGAGTTGGTGGAGCTTGCTGATGGATGTTGGGTTGCGTTGGGTTGCGTTGGGTGGATGGAATAGAGAGGAATCAAGGATGACTGAAACTCTTGACTTAAACAACTGGATGGATGGTGGCAACTTCTATTGAGATGGGAAAGATGGCAGGAGTTGGGGAAGGAGCATCGGGTTTAAAGAGGGAAGGGTAGGAAGCCAACATGTGTTTGGAGATACTAAATTCCCCATCCCAGGTGCAGTATCAGCTATCCAATCAAATGTACAAGATCTGCAGCTCCGGGAGAGCTGGGAGAGGTGGGAAATGGCCTCTTTCTTCTCCCCCCCCCCCCCATAAAAATGTTTTCTCCTGGGATGGGGTGCAGCTAGAGGCAGATTCAACTAAGGCAAGCCAGCCATTTCCTCCAGCCAGGTGTGGCCGGTTTGGGGAGTCAGAGGAAAGAGGGATATGATTCCAGGGAGTTGTGGGAGACTGGTCTCTTTCCTCCGTCACCACCACTGCTCCCCAGTCCTGACTCCTTTGTGATTATGAGAGCTACAGTCTTCACAGAGAGTAGGAGTATACTGATGCTGCCTGCTTTTTGTTCCCCTTCCACGCCAGCGTGGGACGACGGTAGAATCCGAGCCTTCGCCCCAGAGACGGGCCGGTTGATGTATGTCATTAACAACGCCCACAGGATCGGAGTGACAGCTATCGCTACCACCAGTGACTGTAAAAGGGTCATCAGCGGCGGTGGGGAAGGGGAGGTATTGTTCTTGAAAGCAGAATCTTTTTACAGGAGCCCTAGGTGTAGACCGACCAACAGCCTTCCTTGTAAGAGGCCACGGACTTGATTTTTTTTTTTTTTTTTTGACCTATACTAGGAGTCAGGCAGGACCAAAGAAAGATTTTTGAAGAAACCCTATCAGATACATCATAAACGAAAGTTCTAATAATACAAACACACAGAGAGCTATATTTAGTTACAAAAGAACATTTAAGATACAGACATGGAGCGTTCTGTATGGCATGAAGCCACGAATCCAAGTTGGTGTTTG
Organism: Lynx canadensis; assembly: GCF_007474595.2. Lineage (NCBI taxonomy): Eukaryota > Metazoa > Chordata > Mammalia > Carnivora > Felidae > Lynx > Lynx canadensis. The sequence goes on from NC_044316.2 coordinate 3,974,738, forward strand.
GCCAGAGTTTTGGAATACTTGTTCTTTTCCTTCAAAGACTATAGTTACATAAATTGTCTTCATCTTATCTTTTAAGGAGATGCTATTTTTAGAATCACTTCTTTCATCTACCCAGATATTTGACTGTTATTTTAAAGTTGGTACACTTGACCTTCCCTTCCATCATTTGGACGAGCCTTAAATACCTTCCACCCACACGTTCACCTCAGTGCGCCCCCTCCCCACTCCCCAACTTGTCTCCTGCCCCCAAAGCCTTCCTTTCTCAACATAGGACATTTCCTTTCCTTTCTTCATGCTAATGTAGGAATAACCTGTCAGGGAGAAGAAAGAGACAGCATCTTGATGTGGCCTTTCGCAGAGTTTGGGCCAAGCAGACTTGTGGCTGAGCGTTTGAGTTCGAGAGTCGTGTTTCACTTCTGCCCCATCCCGGCTGTGTGACCTGGGGCATGCTCTTGAACCTCTCTGTGCTTTGGTTTCTTACGTGTAAAGGGAAGATAACAATACTCCAATCAATGAGATGTTTCACGCTATTTTGCACCAAGTCTTCGAAATCTGATGCATATTTTACATTCCGAGCACATCTCCGTGTGGGCTAGCCACGGGGCAGGTGCTCCATAGACACATCTGGCCCTGGAGCCTCCCCAGCTGTCTGCCCACCAGCCCCACAAGGGCTTTGATCCCTTCCCCCATCTCTTCAACCACGCTGTTGCTGACACTATCAGCATCCTGCTTGATCCCTCGGCCTTTGGAGGCACCTGCCCTGCTGATGCCCAAACTTGGCTTGTGCCAGACCATCAGCTTCTAGGTGCCTGAGCCCGAGCTGTGGAGAGCTGCCGGAGGAAATCACACATGACAAATTCATTGCCTTTGGCCCTGTTCAGAAATCTTTTCAGAACACCATGTCAGCCCTTGCTCCCATCCCCTCCTCAGCTCTTACAGACCCTCCTTCCAGAAGACATAGTCTCCAAGGTCTTTGTCAAGTGCTGGAGACCAGGGCTGCTGGTCAGTGGGTGTGCAGTGCTATGAGTTCAGCAGTTCCTGAAATTCTCAAGCACCTGTAATTCCATTTTCATTGGTAAATGGCCTTGGCTGAGTTGCAAAGACCCCAGTCCCACCACTTAGCTCCTCCCCTGCCCCAAACATACCCCAACCCCCCTGCAATCCCATAACCAAAGGGCTAATACTCAGAACACCCCACATTCTAGGCCTGGGTGCTGTTTGGCCGGTGCCCCCACCACAGTAGTTGGAAAATTTGAGTATTACTCTTGCTAAAGACCGAACGTGTGCCTCCCGATGTAGTGGGATCACGAAGTTAGAGATTCATTTTCTCTGGCAGTAATCATTATCTCATCCTGTGTCAGGACACGGGCAATTATTTGGACACCAGAGAAATGAATGTGGCACAGCTCATTTGGGAAAACCTCATGCCTCCTCATCTGCCTTACTAAGGAAGTATCTTAGAATGTTTCTCTTGCTTTGTTTATGGTTATTTTCCTCTTTCAGGTACAAATAAATCTGTTATGACTTACCCTGACGCTAGTTTCTGGACGGGGGTTCACCAGGACCTACTATTCTTGTGTTGTCTCCTATTACTTACACAAGATAACCTCTGCTCTCTCTCTCTCTCCTTTTTTTTTTTACAAGCCCAACATACTCACTGTAAGAAAGTATAAGCATCCGGCTACACTATTGTGTTTTCTGGTACAGTTGTGACAGAACGTTTATCACAGGACATACAATAGCTTTCCTCTTACGTATTCTTTTTATTACAGGTAGGGCATCATATGGACTGTTTTGAAATTTTGTGTGTAGGACCTATGACCTATGAATTTCACTTCAGGATAGTAGAGTGTGGGGGGGGAGAGGGTCGGAAAATATTTGCCGTAGAAAGTAGGTGTTGGCTCCGATGAGGCTGAGACCCATCAATTTGAAATGATTAACCCTGAGCAGCTGATGTGAACTTTAAATACGGCTCTGGGTCCCCGGGAGATTTCCTGGGGGCACCAGATATCTGAGAGCGGTGCTCAGCAGAAATGAGCAGACCTGTTATTTCACTTGGTGTAGCAGCAAGTGTCTGGTAAATTTCTCAGCCTTGAAAGTAGATCCAAGTGTAGGATCATTGGTAGTGTTCTCCTGGCTCCGTGGAAGGACTTTCCTGCTCCCAGCAGTCCCACCCCACTCAACTGAGATCAGAGCAGGGAATTTACAAAAACAAGTCAAGCACAGCAGAGGTGGCAAAGCTCACGGAGTTTTTGTTTGTTTGTTTGTTTGTTTATTTTTTTAACGTTTATTTATTTTTGAGACAGAGAGAGACAGAGCATGAACAGGGGAGGGGCAGAGAGAGAGGGAGACACAGAATCCGAAACAGGCTCCAGGCTCTGAGCTGTCAGCACAGAGCCCGACGCGGGGCTCGAACTCACGGACCGTGAGGTCATGACCTGAGCCAAAGTCGGACGCTTAACCGACCGAGCCACCCAGGCGCCCCTGTTTGTTTGTTTTTAATCCCTTCCAAAGTCCCAAGTTTGTGTTGAAAGCCTGTGCTTTGTGGCTTTCAGGTGAGGGTGTGGCAGATAGGCTGCCAGACCCAGAAGCTGGAGGAGGCCCTGAAGGAGCATAAATCCTCTGTGTCCTGCATTAGGGTGAAGAACAACAACCTGGAGTGTGTCACAGCCAGCACGGATGGCACTTGCATCATTTGGGACCTTGTGTAAGTAGCTGTGGCAGGACAATCTGACCCAAAACCCAGTGATTCCAGCATTTCACTGAGAGAAGATCTGAACAAAGGGTAGAGATCTCCTTTGAGGCAACAGGAAGGGGATGTTCATCTGAAGCCATTTTTCTCTGTGCCTGCTGAGGGTTTACAGATGCTGGTAGAAAGGGTGCAGTGTCCCGGAAAAGCTGGATGTTGGAAGATTCTGGACGCATGGGGAAGTAGCTTCCTGGACACGTACGGCGAAGCATGATTTAACGTATGCAAATACAATTCTAAGAATCCCCTCTCCCCCAAAAAGGGAGAAGGGAAGTAATGATGCAGGCAGTTTCTCTTGTTCTGTGCAGTGGAACCCAGAATGAGCTTGCCATGAGGGGTGGAAGAGGGGGGGGTGGTGTGAGTCTAGCCCCTCCCCTCAGCCAGCCCCGGTCCCAGGGCCCTCTTGATGCTGAGAGCCTGTCACAGCCCCCGTAAGAGCACCCGACTCCAAGATAACTAGACCAAAGCATGTGAACTCTTACTGTTGGAGCCACGCAAAGGATTTTCAAGGGCGATTTTTTTTTTTTAACTATAAGCATTTGGCTGTGTGTTTTTATTTAGATTTTTAAAAAAATGTTTATTCATTTCCTGAGAGAGAGAGAGAGACAGAGTGTGAACAGGGGAGGGTCGGAGAAAGAGGGAGACACAGACTCCAAAGCAGCCTCCAGGCTCCGAGCTGTCAGCACAGAGCCCAACGCGGGGCCCAAACTCATGAACTGGGAGATCGTGACCTGAGCCAAAGTCAGACGCTTAACCGACTGAGCCACCCAGGCGCCCCTGTGTTTTTATTTAGAATTAGACCCTCTTCCCCTAACCCTCCCCTCACCCAGCACACCTCTACTACTCCTAAGATGCCTTGCCTCTGTATCTGACTGCATTAGAGAGACTTGAATAAGTCCAGAGGTGGGAGAAAAGAGACCTAAATGGAGATATGGATATATATATTGCAAAAGAATATGGAACATTCTAGATTGCAGAGAAGAGAGTGGGAATTAAGGCAAAGGCAGAACACTTTTTGTTTCATATATTAAAAAACAAAAACCAGGGGTGCTTGTGTGGCTCAGTCGGTTAGCTGTCCGACTTCAGCTCAGGTCATGATCTCATGGTTTATGGGTTCAAGCCCCACATCGGGCTCTGTGCTGACAGCTCAGAGCCTGGAGTCTGCTTTGGGTTCTGTGTCTCCCTCTCTCTCTGCCTCTCATGCTCTCTCTCTCTTTCAAAATAAATAAACATTTTAAAAATCTTAAACAAAACAAAACCTCTGTCTCCTTTGTGTCTCCTCACTTTGATGTGCATTTGAAGCCCCTGGAGCTCTTGTGAAAATGTAGATTTGTATTCAGAAGGTCCAGAGGGGATGCCTCAGATTCTGCATTTTTCTTTTAGTTTATTTATTTATGTGGAGAGAAGGAGAGACAGAGAACAAGCTGGGGAGGGGCAGAGAGAGAGGGAGACACAGAATCCCAAGCAGGCTCCAGGCTCTGAGCTGTCAGCACAGAGCCCAACACGGGGCTCACACCCAAGAAACCGTGAGATCAAGACCTGAGCTGAAGTCTGTCATTTAACTGACTGAACCACCCAGGCGCCCCAAGATCCCGCATTTCTAACCAGCCCCCCAGGGATGCCCCTGGTTCAAGGACCACGCTTGCAGGGGTTCTTAGCCTACACCCGAACTCCCCCCTGGGAAAATACGGAACTAGAAGGGAGGATGTGTCTAAACATATTTCCATGGATTGTTTGTGACCACCTCAAATTGCTGAAGCCTTCCTGTTGTATGGCGGGACTATTTGGTTAATTTGTGCCAAAATCTCTAAAGAACAGTCAGCCCAGATACCACATTTGAAAAGTTCCATAGTGAGAAGGAACTATGCAGGGCGTGCATTTCTTTTTAGCCTGTAGAGCCCAGCCTGGGAGATGGCCACCCATCTCCCAGGGAAGGAGAAGCAATATTTACGTGCTTGTCAGCACGGTGTCTCAGGCAGTGGCTCCCAAACTGTTTCGCACATGACAGTCAACTGGCACGCTGATGGAAATTGCCCATCTGTGGCCTCTTCCCAGCCTGCTAGATCCAAATCCCCACAGGGAAGGCTCAAGAATATCCGTGTTGAAAAAGCTGCCCCCCACGCTGCCACTCAGGTGGTGGGAAACTTGGCTTCAAAATGGCGGCCTCAAGAATATGGTGGCTTGTGTGCAAGACAGCAGGTTGACTCCGAATTCAGCCTCTTCTGTTCTCATTGGAACTTGAGGCTTCCCCCTGAGTTCTGTGCTTTGTCTTTGGAAAAGGGCCCGCCCGGTATCTTCTGAGGCCCCGTAGGTGCATTGGGAGGACTCCAAAGTGGAGCGGGCAGAGTAACGGGAAGTATCTCTGGGTTAGATAAACCAACCCAATCCAAGCTTGTGCCAAAGCCAGGCTGAAGAGTAAATGCATTTTCTAGGGAAGGGAAAGTCAAGCTTCACAGCTTTTGCGTCTAATTGTTTTCAGGCGTCTTCGGAGGAATCAGATGATCCTGGCAAACACCTTATTCCAGTGTGTTTGTTACCACCCCGAAGAGTTCCAGATCATCACCAGTGGCACAGACAGAAAGGTAAGCCCTCCCGACAAGAGTCGGGGTCCTTCTGGCACGTGAGAGAAGCAACGAAGTGTTGCGGCTGAAGTGCAGGCTCTGGAGTCGAGCCCCACGAGTTCAGACACGGTTTTGCTGTCGATCAGCGGCGCCATCTTGGAAATGCCGCATCAGCTCTCGGCGCCTTTGCTTCTTTGTCTGTAGTGTGGAAATGACACCACTCAGTTCACACTTGCGGTGAGCGTGACTCTGAGGCCATGTAAGGCCAATAGCAGGGGGCCTGGCACATGGTAGCTACTCGGTAAGCGTTGGTAATTATTATTAGGGGATTTCTGAGGCCAGGATGGCATTGCCCAAACCAGTTGTCCTTGGGCTACATTCAAACTGAATGATAATAGAGCTCCTCGTTGCTCATCCCCTCTGCGTCATCATTAGCTGGAGAGTCCACGTCCTTGGGTAGAGACTGGTGTCTCTTTTGGGGAGAACCTTCCCTCTTGGAGCAAGCAAAAGGCTGTTGTGTCATCTACCCCCCCCCCCCCCCCCACCATGTCTGATCAGCCAGGTCTTTGTCTAACTTGCACCTCAATTACTGGATTTGGGTTCGCCTAATTCAGACTTTGAGATGACTTTGAGATCATTGAAGAAGAGATTGTGTAGCTATCTTTTTTACCAGCTACAGAAAAAGTTGAGTTAAAAGTATATAAATATTGTAGGAAAAATACAACATTTTGTGTTTCCCTCTCTCTGCTCCCCCAGCGTGAGAGACAGAATCTAGGAATGGGGCTTTTTCCCGTTCCCAGATGATTGGGAACTACTGTCCTGAAGACATTGTGTCATAAAAAATCCAAGAAATGCCACCTGGTGCCGGCCAGGATTTGTCTGATGCAGACAGAATGTTTTGGGGGGCCCGGAGCTCTGCCTCACTCTGGTCTCTGTAGGTTGGCCTTCTTTGTGTCTGTCCACCCAAACTGGGCTACGTCTGCCCGCCCCGTCAACCCTGTGTTTCACTTCTGATTTAAGTAGCCTTCCTCTTGGAACTGGGGCAGAAGGATATTAGGAAGTTAATCATGACGTCACCATAAATGCTATTATACATGGTTCAGAAAGTTTCTAGATTCTTGTCATATTTCCCATATTCCAGGGTTCAGGTTATGAGACTTGAAACACTTTACTGTCCTCATTGGGGAATTTTCACCAGAATATTCCAAGCATAAATCACAAGTCAGTACAACCGCCATCAGGGCTGGGGACATGACAAGGTCCCTGCCATCATGGAGCCAGCCACCTTTATGCAGCTATGGCGGGCGGGAGGGGATAGATTGGCCAGAACACGTGTAAACGAACATGTCCTTGAACAGTGGGCAATCTGTGAACAAAGATGACATCAGATGGTGAAAGGGATAAAAAGGAAACAATAGGTTACGGAATCCCGGCTGGGTGGACAGAAGCTGCTTTAGCTAGGATGGTCGGCGAAGGCCTCCTTTAAGGAGGTGACATTTGAGTTGAGACCTCACCATGCTTAGCTCTCAGGGAAGACCATCCCAGGTAGAGAGAAAGCCCGAGGTGCCATAAGGCTGCCTGGAAGACGGCCACTTTGGCTTTGGCCAAGAGAGCAGGTAATCAAACACCAGCTACCCACCTACATGGATGTGATTCCCAAGAAATGAGGATCTGGGCATGTTTCTACACCCCTTTATGCTTTTCCTACAAAAATGACTTTTTGTTAAAGCAATCAAGCATCAATAGAAATTAATAAATTAGCCAAAAAAACCCCACCTTTTTAAAATAGCATACACAATTTCTAGCTAAATTCAGAGGAATATAGATTCCTGGAGTAATGACTAGAATATAGCAAATTTCTGTCAACACGAGACAAGAGAAAGAGGTGGAATGCATGTCTAGGTTCACACTCCTAAATCCTGGTCAAGGGCTTTGTTTAGAATTTCTCCTTTCTTGGGGCGCCTGGGTGGCGCAGTCAGTTAAGCGTCCGACTTCAGCCAGGTCACGATCTCGCGGTCCGTGAGTTCGAGCCCCGCGTCAGGCTCTGGGCTGATGGCTCAGAGCCTGGAGCCTGCTTCCGATTCTGTGTCTCCCTCTCTCTCTGCCCCTCCCCCGTTCATGCTCTGTCTCTCTCTGTCCCAAAAATAAATAAACGTTGAAAAAAAAAAATTAAAAAAAAAAAAAAAAAGAATTTCTCCTTTCTTTCTTTCTTTCTTTCTTTCTTTCTTTCTTTCTTTCCTCTTTCTTTCTTTCTTTCCTCTTTCTCTCTCTCTTTCTTTCCTTTCTATTTCTT